>NW_009195021.1:26637-60838 GCF_000690835.1 Fulmarus glacialis | reverse complement strand
AGGGGGGGGGGGGGAGGGGCGGGGAGAAAAAAAGCCTTGCTGTTTGCTCCCCATCCACATCATGTTTTACTCTTAGGCTGTTTACCTTGATTTAACGGAGATCTTAATGATTGCAAGTAAGGAGGTGCTCACAACAATACCTCAGAAATGTTGAGATTGCAGTGTCTTTCAAATATAATAATATATTTAATTTGGAATGCTATATTATGTTTGTAGATGTGTGTGATAAGGATTTTTTGGTTGCTTTCACTGTTTTGGGATGCTGTCATGGGATGGGGCTTCTCTCTGCAGAGTCAAGTAACTAGACAGAGGTTCCTACAACCAGTAAATGTCAGCAGTGCAAAGATGCTCTCTTCAGGCCTACGGATCTATGAAAAAAATGTTCTATTGGTGTTTATGTCCAGTTTAAAAGCATTAAATCCTATCATCCCTATGTTCCCCTGAGCAAGAAAGAATGTGGTGTTCAGGAACAGGAATTTAGATTCTTCCCCTCCTCACCCCACCAAATCAGTGCTTGACTCCATGGCCACATAGAGATGCACTTTCAGGAAAGGAATAATTTTTTTACTTCTCATCTGTTTACCCTGTTTCTTACAAAGCTTGCAAACTCTGCTTAGTTCCTCTGATTCTCATTCCAATAATTTCTTGGGGGGAAAAAGTCACTCTACCACTGAGAAATTTTTTAATATATCTTGGTAACCTCTCTTGCAGTGGCATACAGCACTTACAACAAGTACTAGCTTCAGCTTCACCTTTTCAGCTTTGAAGTCTGACTTAGAGGAGAGAAACAGTGATATATCTGAACTCCTTCTCCTGCAATCCCTCCTGATAGAGTAGAGCTCCCACTGCACTGTGGTCCTCAGGAGCTCTGTGAGAATTTCTCCATGAACATGAGAGGGGAAGCAGTAGGTTATGTGGGACAGGAGAAACTGTTATCTCAGCAAAAGGTTTTGGAGCTGCTCCGTTGGGTACCCAGGCAGGGGGGATTCCTGCAGGATGTGATACCAACTGTTATGGTTTAACCCGGCAGGCAGCTAAACACCACACAGCCATTCACTCAGTGCCCCGCAGTGGGATGGGGGAGAAAATAATAAAAAAAAAAAAAGGTGAAACTCATGGGTTGAGATAAAGACAATTTAATAGGACAGAAAAGAGAGGGAAAATAATAATAATGATAAAAGAATGTACAAAACAAGTGATGCACAATGCAATTGCCCACCACCTGCTGACCAATGCCCAGCCAGTTCCCGAGCAGCGGACCCCCGGTCAGCTTTTCCTCTAGTTTATATACCGAGCATGATGTCATATGGTATGGAATATCCCTTTGGTCAGTTGGGGTCAGCTGTCCCGGCTGTGTCCCCTCCCAACTTCTTGTGCACCCCCAGCCTCCTTGCTGGTGGGGTGGGGTGAGAAGCAGAAGAGGCCTTGACTCTGTGTAAGCACTGCTCAGCAGTAACTGAAACATCCCTGTGTTATCAACATTATTCTCATCCTAAATCCAAAACACAGCACTATATAAGCTACTAGAAAGAAAATTAACTCTACCCCAGCCACAACCAGGCCACAACCTTCACTCTGATGGCTGATACGGTGGTTGAAAGGTAGCAGCCACGTAAAGCCTTGTCAACACTGGCCCTCCTACGTTTCCTCTTGTGAGTGGAGCTGTGCTGGCATTAGCCATGATAGATGAGTCTCGAGGGGGTGCTTGCTTTGTACTCATGGTCACTATAAAACATGATAGACTTCAACCTTTAGTGATGCTCTATTAGGTGAAGTGGCAACGTAGGCACTTCCGATTTGATCCTTACTGTTGCGCTGGCCCAGAATTGCTTTAACCTCTGCCGTAGTTTACAGCAGGCATATTAAACTTGGGCTAAACTATGCCCAGGTAGCTTGAATGGCAGCCATTTGCTAGCTGAAAGGAGCTGGAATGGGGTCAGATTATGGCTACCTGCTTGACCCTAGTAATGCCCGTGGCATGCATCTTGTGCTGGGGACTAGGGTGGGATGTTCAAAGTTAGCAATGCTGTAACTGCGTCACCCAGGGACTCTTCTGCATGGTTTCCCTAGCATTTGCGCAGCCAGAATAGTGCGGTAGGGCTGGGTGCGGGACAAGGGATGTTTCTAAGACTTTACTTGTGATTAGGTCACTCTTACAGACTGCCTCAAGCATCTCACCGGCTGTAGCATCTAATGATAGGTATTATTTGGTTAAAGTCACGCTCAGCCTTGCAAAGGTTTCTTAAGCTTGAACACTACAGGTTTATGTACTTTCATGGTAAATGCTTCTGTATTTCAGTGGTTAACCTGCAGCATGAATACACAAACTAAAGCTATTATTTATTGGTGACATTTATATGATAAAGCCTACATCTACCAATAATTTTGCTTATAAATCTATTTTAATGTCTTCCCTGCTTTGTGTGACTGTTTGCAGTACTAAAAATGCCTTTTCTTGTGATGTGAACTATCACAGGTCTTGATTTTCTTGTTTAGAGTAGCATTTTCATATTTTCTTTAGAATACTCCAGTTTTTTGATAAAACAAAAAAGCTAGCTATAATTTACTTTGCCCAGTCCTTACATAGAAATTAGGCACAACAAGTGTAAAAAGGGCAGATTCTGTTTGCATTGAAACTAGTGGTACCATTCTGATTAACTTCAAGGAGTACAGAACAGTGGACCAGAACATATTAGGCTAAATCCTTATTGGCACATGTAAAGTAGAATAGTTATGCATTTAAATATGGCATTAATGTAAACTCATTGGCTAGCTAGCAAAAGTGCTTCTACTCATGAAAGCTTTTAACACCTCTGTTAAGTCTATTTTGTCTGCCCAGATACAGTTTGGTTTTTCTCCCTGCTGGCTTTAATTAGCATGTGGGAGGTCTGATTTGTTGGTTATGCTGATCAAAATTCCTTTTAAATGGTTATTTCCTAGATCTTAGGCTTTTTCTTCTGTGAGAACAAAAGCATTGGTTCCTTCTTCTTTTCTTGCAGGACCATTCATCAGCGTGGTGTTGTCGAAGCTGGAGAACATGCTGGAGAATTCCTTGCATGTAAATTTAATGCTTATTGGGATTATTACTCAGCTGGCAAGTTATCCACAGCCTCTTCTTCGCTCCTTTCTGCTCAACACCAACATGGTGTTCCAGCCTAGTGTGCGGTCACTTTATCAGGTATTTGACCACAAGCATTAGTCATGCCTATTGGAACAGTATTTTTGGTGTCTCGTTAAACCTTACATTAGCTCTTTTCAGTTCCACCTGTTGCTTTCCCAGCTGTCTGAGAGCCTCTCATCTCATTTTGATGTTTTAATTACATTTGTGCAAAGAACTGGAAATTCTGTATGACCATAACTTTTGTTGTAACTCTATTTTAATGCAGCTAGAGAAAGCCTGAGTATTCAGTCTGTGGCTGCACTGGGAGCAAGGGAGGAAGAAGTAATTGTTACTGTTGTTTTGGCAGGTGCTGGCATCTGTGAAAAATAAAATTGAACATTTTGCTTCCATTGAAAAAGACTTCCCAGGTCTTCTCCTGGAGGCCCAACAGTACTTGCTTTTTCGTGTGGACATGTCTGATGCTGCGGAAGAATTGCTAACCAAAGGTAAATGTTAACCACACTCGGAGGAGTGCTGGGTAGAATGACTCACCAGTTACCTCTCTCATTTTCTATAGCATGATTAAAAGTAGATGTGGTGCGTTGTGAATATCATTAACCAGATGTACCCTTCTGACTTTAAACTGATGATGCTCAGCAGGCCACAGTATATGGATCTATTTGGATATTCTTTGCTCTTTAGAAGCTTTTATTTGCTACAGAAAATGTCTGTTTAAAGGAGTAACAAAATCAGCTCTTGGCTCGCTGTCAGTTTGGCTGTAAACAAACTTGCTTTCAAGGCATGAGGTGAGATGGCATATGTGCATGATTTCGTTTTATTTTTAGCCTGACCTTCAGCTAGTCATTGGTTCTTTTTTGATAAATGTTAGGGAGGACAGAAGTCCAGAATGAATTGGTTTCTGCAACAACTGAATAAAGCTTCATATCATGGTTTGGGCTACTACTGAAGAAGATAGATACTAGCCAGAAAACTTTGAATGTGCTTTCTTGAATGAAAAACAAAACAAAACAACAACAAAAAAAAGGGGGTGGATGGGTGAGTGTAAAAGTCAGGACACTTCGAGAGCAGTGGGGAGTTAAACAGGTATCACCCCAACAAGCCAGCTTTTCAGGGGACTTCTGTAACATCTGCTGCTTAAGCACAGCGCACGCTACACCTCTCCTGATAGTTACCAGTATTTACACTGCCATGGGGGAAGCTAGTAAAAAAAAGCAAAATGAAGAATCTTGCGTTCTAACTGAGAACTTTCCAGATGCAGCCAGGCAACCGGTAGAGCTGGGGCTGTGCCCTGGGGCCATGCTTGTTCTCAGCTTGCTGCTGAGCAGGCAATGTTGGGTACAGGTTTCCCTTAAAAGCCAACCAACTTCCCATGTGATGAGAATGTGTCGAATTTGGTGAAAGCAATGACCACAGTGATTAAGAGCTGATTGAGCAACAGGGTTCAAGAGAGGCTGCATTTACAGGTGTGTGCTTACTCATCATTGGGAGTCATTAATATAATATCACCCACTCTGCCCGTACCTCTGTGAAGATGTTGATATGTTTCTTGGATTTCCACAGGTATGGAAAGCGGGACTTTTTATATGCCATTTTAATTGTGTTTTCATTTTTCGAGGCTCTGAATAGTAAGTTACCTAGTTTCTAGTCAGCATGGTATATGTTTCTAAGGTTTGGAGTACATCTAGTCTATAAAATTATGATCTTGCTAAGGCAGCTTCTTGAAGAATTGGTCTGTGGAAGGTGCCTGCTGTAAAGGAGCTGTGTATTGCAAATGTTGGTAGCATTTTAGGCACTACATTCTGGTGCCATAGATTAGAAAGCCTTACAATTAGATGGTATTGTAGCTAGCATGTGGGAGATGAGATTAGGAGGCAACATTTAGTGTCTTTTTTTTCAGGTGCTGGCAATAAGAACTTTTATATAATGCATTCCCAATGGCATTTATTTATACTTCCTATTTTATGTCAGTTTTCTCCTGTGGGCTTCAGAATTTGCCAGGTTGACTCATGCTGGTCATTATTTAGGAATTTGAAACAAGGCTGCTTAGTCACTCTGTTGGTACGTTTTCTTCTGTGTTGTGGCAACTCCTGCAAAGAAGGCACCTCTTGACAAACAGATGGAGAGTAAATAAATGTCTGGATAACTACAGACTTGGTTCCCCAGAAGACTGGTGATGCAGGTAATCAAACTGTAATCCTTGGGGCAAGTTGGCTCAGTAGTCCATCAACCCATAGGAGTTCATTATATTGATTAAGAAGTGCAAAGTAGGAACTGCTACAATAATGGTAAATGGAAAAAAAAAAAAAAAGAGGAACTCCTGTAGGATTTCTTTGAATTAGCTTGAATGCCACCTTTGGGCGTCATGCAGATTAGTTGCTCTCTGAGGGCTTTTTCCCCAGACGGAAGTGGGGAATAACCCCAAAGTTTTCTCTACAGGTCTGAGCATAACTGGCCTCCTACAGAATTCACATCTGAAAAGTGGCAGCCAGACTCAGTGGGTAGCGCAAATGTAAAACTGAAATATTCCAGAGCATTTCCTTTCTCTTGACAGTGACAGTCTCTGAAGGTGTTTGAGCAGAAATGGATGATTTCTTATTTTCTGCTTGCAGTAGTATGTGGTTTCCTTACACTGTAGCTTGGGTTCTGGTTAGATGTGTAGACCTGTCATGATGTAAATCCCATATGAAATGCTGCCCTTCTTTCAGTGCGTTGGTAACAGTATCTCCAGAGTACTCATTTTCATAATTTCTCAATTGTGTGAATCAGTTTGCATCCTGACCCTAGAAAGAAGTGGACAATCCTGGTCAAAGAAAAAAATCAAATCTCTTGTCCCTAGACTAGCTTTCTGTGCTTTTTTCTTTTCTTTTTTCAATAAGCAGTTAAATCTAAATCAAAATGTATTTAGGGAAATGTATCAATTTCGATCTTTTTGAAGGGAAGAGTTTAAAAAAAAGAAAGAAAAGCTTTGACAGTATGCTAGCATTCTGGTTATATTGGCTAAACTATTTAAAAAACTTGAAATATTAATTATGAAACATTTTGACGTTAGAAAATCTAAAAAAAAAAAAAAATCTTTAAGGGAAGCTCAAAACTTCGTCTTTTCATTGTAATTCATAATTTAAGTTGTTTCTCCTCCCACAGTCAGAATTTTCCACAGAACTGAAATTCCTGTACTCTGTCCCTAGCAGATAAAAATTTGTAGAATAACAATATGAATGATTGATAAGTCTGGAGATTGAAACTCAAGAAAAGTACAACTCTGTTAGATGATTAAGATGGAAATTTCTTTCGAGTATTTGGAAGCATACAATAATTTCACAGTGCCTTAGGAGCACTACAGGAAAGGAACAAAAGCGCAGAGCTGTTGAACAGAGGGATTGCTCTGCTGCGTCAGGTGAGGCATTCATCTGCGGGTCCTTGCGTTAGCTACTTGGAGAGGTTTCAGAAAAATGGTGGTGTAACCTGAGTTGTTTTAACATAAACTGCATGCACTTCAAGGGAAACCTCTTCTTAATGCAGCAATGTAGTGTTTGCCTTATCTGCAGTATGTGAGTTAATATGACAGTCCTTTATTTTTTTTTAATGACTGACTTATACAGCTCATGAGAACATCCACTTGTAAGTTAGACAGGATTTTATCTGTCCTCAATGACATCTTGTGGCAGTGAGTTCTGCAGGTTAATTTTTCTTTGTAAAGTATTTATTTCCATCAGTGTTGAATTTTATCACCTTTTAGTTTCAGTGAATTAATTATCAACTAATTAAAGTGCAGTTCTGCTTCAGGTTGAAACAAGGAGCAATTGATTGAAATTTAAGTGCTGCTGTCACAATAATTCCATCCGTTCTGATGCTTGAGCCCTGATCCTCTGCACTCTGGCAGCAGAGATCATGTAGCAGAGCACATGGTGGTTTTCGCTTGCTCTTTTTTTAATGTTTAGCTGCTTTACAGGGAGTTAAAGGTGAGTGTAGTTAGTGGGGCCTACAGCTGTAGAAAAATGAAATTTTCAAATGTTTTTCCCCTTAGTTTCTAGCTTACTTCAAACTCCCATGGTGATGTGATAGCTCAGCCTGAAACCTATTTACATGATGAGAGTAGAGAAAGAGAGAGAGAAGTAAAGTCCAAAAGATATTTTGATCTGGGGAGGGCTAGAGCACAGTATCATTTAGATTGAGACAACCATGCTGGGTCTAGATGGGTAGATATTATCTGCTATTTCATAAGGTAAATCCATATTATTCTTTCCCTTGACTCCTCTTCTGCCCACGTATTTCTCTCATCAGAGCTGGAACTGAATAATTTATAACCTGGGGAAAGATAGCTAATAAAAAATGCAATAGAATCAGGCCATGTAGAACTTTAAAATGTTGGATTAGTGGAGTATCTCCCTGCACAGTCTGGGTACTGCAAACTACAGCTCTAAACACAATCCTTATAAACTGGGCTTGGACACTGTACCAATACTGTGTGTGCTTAATATACTGAGTCTTTTTTTTGTTTTTTTTTTCCTTTTCTTTTTGTTTCCTCTCCTCTCCTCTCTTCCTGGCTTTAGGTAATGTCCAGCACAGCAGCAACGCAGGGAAAGGAAGGAACCTCTCTGAAGCTTACCCGGCTGTACTCCAGCCTTTCCTGGGACAGAAAGGAAAGAAAGGCCTGGCTCATCCTGGCCTTCCCGCGCACGTGAGGAATGCCATACTCGCAGCTGCCCTTTTCCCGGAGTTCCTGAAGGAGCTGGCAGCTCTTGCCCAGGAACATTCTATTTTATGTTACAAAATACTGGGGGATTTTGAGGATTATTATTAGTGGGTTTTTTAAATGTGTTTTAAAAAAGCTTTTGGAGTTTAAACAGATTTTCAATGCAAAGCTGCTTACAAAAGAAGGTCTACTTCAATATTTCCTGAAAATACTTGATTTGGAGAGGGAAGAACGAGGCAACATGTTATTCCACATTACCTTATATTAGGCCTTATAATTTCCCTCTGTGCTACATAACTTATTTGAGAGATTTCTGATACTGCTCTTACTGCAGCTTCCTACTTCATCTCCTCCCCTTTACGCAGCCACCCTTCTTTAGTGTCACTGATTCCTGTTGAATTTCTGCAATAGACACTTGTAGGTTGGCTAAGAGAGGCAAATGTTTTAGCTTTTTCTGTTCCAGAAATACTCTTCTGGATAACTGTTAGAAGACAGTTTGTTTGGAAAAACATTGCCTCACAGAGACAGTTCAGGGTATAAAAATACACGCAAAATCTGCACAAAACCCCTTTATGCGAAGGGTTTTGCTTCTCCATGCCTTTGTCCTCTTCCCCCCCCTTCCCTTCTTTTTCCCTGAAACAGGGTTCTTACCAATCCACTTCTGAAGCCCTCTTTTTAACTAGTGGCTCAGGTTTTCTGAATTCAAGTGATCTTATGTGTATTAAACCCATGACTAGCCGAAAGCAGGTGCTGGACCCTACACATACCATATTGCCTTATGTTGCAGACAGATCTGCAGCTATCAGCTGTTGGTCTTTGAAGTCAAATGAACTGTGTAAGTGGATGTGGATTGCAGACTGCCTGGAATTTTCCTTGCAGTTTCTCAGCATTCTTTGATAACTACTGCATTGCTACCTAAACTCTCAAGCATGCCTTATTTAGTAAGATTTGCACAAAGTACAAAACAAAATGTTTCTATGCAAGCTGTAATTAGTATGTAGTTTGGTTTTATGCTTCTTTTAATAAGCTAAAGAAAGATATTCAATATCTTTCAGTAGTATTAAAAGGACAGCAGGCTGGTTTTGTCTTTTTTTTTAATGAAAAAGGTTGGCTTGCTTCTGAAAGCTGTTCTGTTTTATTGTTAATTTTTTTGGTTAAGGGAAAGTTTGTTTACTTTTGATTTAGGTGTTGACTTTTCCTAATACTGCACTTTTGGGATGGTGAGGGGAGGACCAGACTATTCACCAGCTGTAGAAAAGGAAGGAGTAACAGGGAAATCTGTCTGCTGGTGACTAACTGCTTGAGAAAATTCTCTTCTGTGAGTAATGGGCTTCATTAGAAGAACCCAAACATGATGAATTGCTGCATCACCACTGCATTTCGTCTTATCTTAGTAGCATAATTGTGCTGTAGCTGGCTACATAAAGAGGGGCTTAGTTCAAGAAAGCCTTAAACCCCTTTGTCCAGGGAAGAAACTAACAGTGACTCCAGGAAATCTGAAGAAACAGAAATCAGAAATAACACTTGCATACATTAATTCTCCTGCTCATTGTAATTCTGTAATGCTCCAGTTAATCACATCCTGATTTTGAAACACGCTTTCTCAGAGATTGCAAGGGAAAAGAACACTTTAAAAACAAAAACACAAAGACACTCCAGAAGAGTCTAATTAATTACAGGTCAAATTCCTGTGGAATTTGCAGTGCAATTTAAGCTCCTAAATCCTTTAGATGCTTCTGAAAAGTTGTACCTTTAATCTACAAGCTGTGATTGTGTCATTCATTGTGTCAGACTGTTGTGTAGGCTATTCCAAGGGAAAAAAATCCCAAAGTGTACCTCTAACAAAATCACCTCAAGAACTTCTCTGGGTCCATCTTCACTTGTTTGCTGTACAGTCTTCACTTCCACGATGGCTGGGGGTCATGCTGCTTCCTAGCTGACTCTCTGGTTTCCTCTCACTTCTAACTTGCTTTTTTTTTAGGCAACATTGCATCACCATCCTGTAAATCACCTACTGACCTCCACATGGCCCTGTTTCACCTCACAAGCTTCCTTGGAAGCTGAAGCCGAGGCTGTGGGTTTTTTCTTAAATCTTAGTTATCCAGGTTTAAGAGAGCTCTTCCTTTTTCTTTTTTCCCCTGCATTGTTGTTGTAAATGGGCGATGAGCAAATTAAGATTATCTTTATTTTTTTTAACCTTGTCCTAGGACGTGGTGTGTTCTTTCCCCACTCCCCTGCTCCCACTCCCAGTATTACCAGTAGTGCTGTCTTCCATGCTGTACTCGCAGGCCTGACCTGAAGGGGTTCAGTAGTGTTGTATATGGAGTGTGTTAGCATTGTGGATGCAGGGTCAGTGCTCACTCTGCTCCTCACCTCCTCTGGCAGGAACTTCATGTGAGCAAAAGAAAAAGTACCAAATGAGTGTGATCAGCTAACTTTTAGTGGTCCAGAAACGAGTGCTAAATTGCAGAAGCAATCCAATCCTTTTTCTGAAGGACTTTTTAAAAAGGAATGAAAAAGAATTTTTTTTTTTTTTTTTTTTTTTTTTAATACAGAATTCTGCAGACCAGTGCTCAAGGCAGTAAGGTTACTATGTGAACACTCCCTTCCCTTGTTTTTATTCTAAAATAAGAATCTTTATTTGCTGGGTAGAAGGGATTTCTTTCGAGATTGTTAATTTTAACTGGTGTTTTCAACAAATGCAAAAAGTCACGGCAGTTTCATCTCAGCAGGTCTATTAAGCTACATGGGGGTTTTAAAATGTGGACTGCTCAAAAAAGCATCTGTAAATTTGAGGAAGGGGAGGATTTACCTCGTAAGCGGTAGTAGAGCTTATGCTCTGCATCCAGTAGCATAAATTCAGCCTTTGAAATCTGGAGTCGTGTGGAAGACTTCTTGCTGAAAGGTCAGAACTCTGTTTGTGCACAGCGTCCCCGTGTAAATGGGGAATCTGTCTGTCAGGTCCCCAAAAGGAAGAGGTGGATGAGTGCAGTGACCCTGGCTCAGGACTGTAAAAATGGCGATCATACGTGTAACTTTATATTACTTGGTTCCTGAGCGGGATCAGACTTGCTGCTATGTCTTAGTTGTGATATTAATATAATAATGTCCAGCACCCAGCAAAAAAAATATTGGCAGGAATTGCACCTTCCCGTCTTCAAAATGCAGAACCTGTGATTTAGCTTGAAAATTTTGATCTTTTGAGATTAATCACCTTTGCGTGCATAAGTTCTTCAGCCAAATCCTTGTTTAATAAGCTTCTTCCCTCCAGCTAGATAACGAGTTATCCTGTCTCTCACTGATGACACATCTTTTCCCAAAAAACCCCTTACGCCTATGGTCCAAGCGGTGGTCTAGCTGGTAGGCCCCTGGAAGACACAGCTGGTCTTTCCAAGAGTAAGGAAGTGCTCTATGGTTTGGATTTCCCCACCCTCACGCATGTGTGTGACTAGAGCAGCCCCTCTTCAGCGCATTGTCTCAGCATCAGTCACGAATGAAGTGTCTTGGGGTTGGCAGATCTATTCCAAAACCTGCAGGTGGTGGCTCAGTGATACCAAAGTTAAGTTCCAGTCTCTTGTTTGATGTTTCAAACTGTGAATGCCACATGCCACATTTCCAATGATGTAGCCTTTGAGTGTGTTTTTAAGCTGTTCTGCTGTAGCAAGGAATCTTTCTGGCAATTTCAACCTGCTATTTTTTTTGCAACCTACCTATAAAGTGAACACTTTGTCTTAAAGCGGTTGTAGTCATTCTCTTTTACCTTTGACTATTTTTGGATGCCCTGTGGGTTAGTCTCAGCACACACGCACACACGCACATGGTTTGTATCAATTGGGCTAACGCACTTGGCAACTTTCATTCAAAGCAGCATTACCTTTTGCATGTGCTGATCTTTGGACGTGTACAGTTAGTTGCAATTTATGTGCTGTGTTGTTAGCCCTACTTACTGCCTTTTTATTATTGTATTCTAGGCTTTTTTCTTAAATTTGATCTTTTCCATGTGTGCTCTAAAGAAAAATATGGGATTTCAAATGAGATCAAGTTGTTGGTGTTGCAGTTTCGGACGTGAAAGAGGCACTGCCTTTTTTGTCCTGGTAACTTCTGACCTTGGTTTGGAAGAACAGAAATGAGAGCTTCTGTTCTCAGCTGTATTCTGTGGAGATGAGAAAATTCCCAATAGTGGGCATGGGCTGTCCCTTCCACCAGCACACCCAGATACATCCTTCAGAGCATCCAGTTCATAAGTTACTTATTTCCTCTTTCATTGGGGTTTGTCACTTTGTAAAAAGTCTGATGAATTCAGTGGTGTCATGCTGCCGTACCCGCTTGGTGCATTTGTCTTTCAGATGCGATTTGATCTTTTTATCCTAGAGTGGGAGAAAACGTGGTGTGATTGGGGTGGACCTCGGACATCGGGAGGGGCTGTGCTTTGGAATGGGAACAGGACTGGATAGACAGTAAGCCTGAACAGCGTTTCTACCACCAGCGCCATTCTAATTGTTCTTTGGCCCGGGCATAATGCCCAAGTGGTCTGTTCACTCCTTCAGAGAAAAACATTTGCAAACAAACTTACTGCATCCCGCAGAGTCCAAGGGCTTAAGTTCAAGAGGTTAAGTTCTATTTACCAAGAGAAGTATACCATCTAGCACAGCACGTACGCATTCACGACTCTTTTGTGCACTCTGCTTATGCCTCACAGAAGGTTTCGTGCTTCAGGAAGGTTTTTTAGCTCCTCTAAGAAGTTCTAAAATCTCAGGATTGGGAAGAAAAGGATGGGAGCGGTGTGATTTGGTGCAGTTAAATTATGTCATTGTATCATTTGAATTTGTGGCCACAGCTCCTGTTTGAGGGCAGCTTGATTTAATAAGCAATTTACTGTGCTGTATTTACTGAAATTGCTATGTCGTGCCTGCAGTTTTTATGACAGCTCCTATTACATTTGTAACATTTAAACTGCATCCGCGGTTATGAGTAGAATACTGGGATTTTCCTCTTCCTTTTCTTTTAACTCAGATAGCTGTGGCACAGTACAGTAATGTTGCTGCTGTGTCCAGATCCGATTTAGATAATTATAGTATGTTCTTCCTTGCACCTTTTGAGCATTATCAGCAGAAATGGAAGGTACATGACACTCAGGCTGCTTACGTTAATGAGCAAACCAAAGGTAAAACACCGCAGATTAGCAGGGGGCACTTGCCTCTATGTGAAATGCAGTAAGAATTTACATTTGTGTTTCTCAGATTTACCGGGGATCAGAAAGAAAAAGCTCATAGCAAACTTGAAAAATGAATATGACAGCATCCTATGGTAACTGTCCAAGTGGGTAACACTGCTATGTGATGTTTTGGGCCAGAACTGTGCGAAGGAGGGTAAAAATTGCTCCTTGTTAAGGTGGTGTCAGACTTGCATAAATAGGTATTCAGATAATATGACCGTGGTGCCAGCTGTCAGACCGCAGCCAGCCACAGAATGCAACGCTATCTCAGTGACTTTGTTGGCGGTTAAAGCCCAGCTCTGACTAAATGTACTCTATTTTTTAGGGGCCCCCAGCTTTTCTAAACACGTGGCCCAGCATCAATGTACTTCATTTGTTATATGCTCAGTTGGAAGCCTCTTATTTATGAATAGGAGCATTACTTGGATTCTCAAATATGTAGGTACTTGAAGTGGCGTTTTGCTGCTGACTGTGCAAATCTTCTTTTTGTTCATTGATTATAATGGCTCTTGTGTGGCAGCTGGATTAAATTAAGACTGAAGTCTCTGGGCTAAAAGCCCTGATGGAACTTTTGTGCAAAGGCTGCATTTCTCAACCAAGTAACTTTCTCTTGGGCTTCGGCAGACCGCCTGCATACAATTACATATTGTGGACTAAATACCTGCAAACTTACATTTCTGACAAAGCCAATTCCACAGCAGCTGCATTTTATCGCAGTCTACTTTAAAAATAACTAGCTTGGATATAGACCAAAAAATAACATGGAGGAGTCAAATCCAAGACAACTAAACTGTGTCAGTGCTGCTGTGTCAGTTTGGCCAGAGCTCAGACGAAATGCCATCTCGTCCTCAAAGGAGAGGGAGCGGCTCCGGGTCTCGGTATCCTTTGCTGCAGCTTGAGCCAAGGACTCGTGTCTCTCAGTGTCCAAGCACAGCTTGGTGTTGGCAACTCTGACCAGTGTCTGTCGTAAAACTCCAGTATCATAACATCAGTCTCTGAGCTTCAGTGTGAAAAACCTAGCAGCCTCTAAGACCAGTCCGAAAATATGGCCTCTCAAGCTTTAGAAATGAGAAAGTAAAATGTAACTTATTGACAGTTATGCCTGCTTAGTGGGTGTAAATGCTTTAGATGATTAAAGCTGTGGCTGATGCAACTGTTTTGTCAGGAAAACTTTTCCTTCGTGCTTACACAAAATGCCTGTACATGGAGGGAGCATTCCCTACAGTGAACTGTTGGCCTTGAAGCGCTCTTGTTAGGATTAGCTCATGGTAGTACAACCTCTGCAGCTCCAAGTACTGAATCCAGCTCTTATGCCTTTCTCCAAAGGCTGCGATGACAAGGCAATGGATATGGCACGAAATAATTGGCTGCCCCTGTTTGTGCTGGGGTAACGTGGGGCCTGGCACAACTGTCACCAGTCTTTTTTGGGGGAAAAGCCAGCAGATGGAGTTATTTGCAGGGTCATGAGTTGGACCTCACAGGCACAGATAAAGGGGAGGGACAGCAAAGGTCATCTATATGTACATCTATACTGGTCAGCAAATGCTGCAGGCAATTGTGAAATGCCTGTACATCCTATGGGGAGGACTCGGGCAGTACTCGCTAGGACCACGCACCGTTGCATTGCTCAGTAAACTCTACCTTCTTTTGCATCTTCTTTGCCTCATGGCAGCAGCGGAGCATTTTCGTAGGTTTGTTTTATTGCAGTTAAAATTCAGGCTGTGCGGCCTGATGTGGGGTGTGTGTTGGAGCACAGTCAGAAGAGAAGGTTCCGTGTTCCCTAATTACTGATCTGGTTTGGCCCAGGGGCTCTTCTAGGTGGAGCTTAAAGTTGTCATCGCAATGGGCAGAAAAAGGTGCAGCAAATCACAGGTCATGACAACTTAGGATTTTGTATTTTATTGCCTTCCTCATGCTGTTTAGCCATAGAATTCCCTCTCTATATATATTACCCAGGTACAGGGACAACTTGCACTCAACAGCCAACCCAATGCAGGTTAAGTTTCTAAGATGAATCTTGACCTCCTATCTGCTGTAACTTTGTTTTATACGGCCATTATGTGAAGCAGAATCCAATGAACTTTGGGGTACTTGTAAATAGCATTGCAAGGAAGATGCAGACAACAAGGGCAAAAAGACCACCAGCATGCTACTCCATCTTCTTCCTCACACAGTTTGAGTAAAAACCCCATTTGTTTTTCTTTACGTAAAAAAAACCAAACACTCTACATGTCGAGAATACACACAAGGCCGTAAGTCGCTGAGAAGGTGCTGCTGAAGTCAGTGGTTGTGAAAGTGTGTAGGTAGAGGGGTGCTCAGAACAGAAATGAAAACATTACAGTACACTTACACCACACTGCAGAAGTGGAGTGGAAAGGGGCCGCAGTGAAATTACAGCGTGAATACTCTAGCTGTAAATTTTTTAGGTAAGGTTCCTATCATATGCTTCTATTTTTAACACAGTTAAAATTAAACTCTGCAGCCAAGGCTGAGCGCTAGAAATTCTTTCTTCACTACTTCAGCATTGCCAGCATCTTTTTTGACAACTTTCTTCTCCTCCTCTGCAACCTCAGATATGGGATACTCCAGCTATAGAGGATAGCAAGTATCATCTCTCCACCATCAGAAGTGACCTCCTAAAGGACTTCCAGCAACGAGTAGATGAGATTGTCGTGACAGTGTCTGGTGTCAGCTTTTAATTTGCGAGCATTTTCCTTGGCTCTCTGTTCATGGATGGTTACTGCCGAAAATCTGCACAAAACTGTCCTTAATTCACCCCGCCTAATGCTGTTGCACAGATGGCATCTACAATCAGTACTGTAGCTGAGTAAGACTTGCAAGTTGGGGTCAAAGCCTCAATCTCAATTCTTGAGTTCCTAGCCTCCATACAACCCCACTGAAAAAAGCCTCCTGGTCTGCAAAATGTTCTGACATCGAACACTTCATAGTCAGGCTCTGCCTTTTATCTTGCGGATCCACATGTCCTATGGGGCTTTTTTTATTTGTCTTTACAACAGCAGATATTAAATTCCTTAAGGCTGCTGCTTCTGTCTTTTAATGTGCTCCATCAACTACTGCTATACAAATATAAACCAAAGCTGTTTTGCGCAGTACAGAGTTCACTTGTGGAGTATTCAGAATTTGCCTTTAGCTCCATTTCAGACACAGAGAGTGGTGGTGGTTGTACTTAGGCTGCTGCATCAGGCCCTTGGCAGGCAAAAAAAGGATGCGGTGTTCTGATTGTATTGGTTCGATCACAATGGTGTAAGGTGACTGATGAGCCCCTTCCTTAATGCAGGCTGCCATAGCGGGAGCACTTACTTAACATTGCTGGCCCTACTGAGCCTTCTCGTCTCTCGGTCCTAGCACTGCCAGCTAACAGTGCTTCAAAGTTGGTAGCTGGTCTCTCCACAAATGTTAAAAAGATTCATCATCTTGATCTCATTTGACTCAAACAGCTTTTTTCTATCAGAAAGAAATTTACATTTTGTGTGTGTCTGCAAAACATTTCTTCAAAAATTTTAGAAGTGACCATTTCATAATATAGTACAAAATTTATTTTTTCCCTTCCCTGGAAGGGTAAGAATATTACAATTATCCCTTTTTAATCTTTCTTGTTATCCATTGTGTCTGGCAGGTGGAGGTGAAAATAGATTGAGATTTACAGTAAATCCATTTAAAGATCTAACGCTGTACTTGTATAGAACTTGGCTTATGATTTTTAACAGATTTTGTACCATATTAGCAAAGTGTAATTACATAGGAAGAGAGTGGCTAAGAAGTAGTAGCCATTAAAAAGACATTTACCAGCAGTAGGCATGCTACAGTAGTGGAGATCCTTCCCTCTTCTAAACACTACTTAATTATTACTCTTCCAAATACATCGCTGTTTTGCTTTTCTATTTTTCAAGAGGCACCCACTACAGCAGAGGGGAAACTCCGCACAGCAGCATCAAGATGTGCAACAAGAAGCGTTAACCTTGGAGGACCACCTTTTGGAAACAATCATGTTTTTCTAAACTGAGGGAGTACCTTTAAATTAAGATTCAAGATTTCATGCAGAAGCCTTTGTGCCTTTTCATTTCTTGCTGCCATGGCAAGAGTTGAACAGAATTCCAAAATTTAAAGTTTGCTGTATAATTTAAACCTTTATTGACTGAACACTTACCTGAAAACTCACACCACTGTAAGGAAAAATGGTACTTTTTGCTCATGACGTGAAAAGTGATAGTAAAAGCTTTTGTGTGAAGGCTACATGAAAATCCTGGAGGGGTTGGTTTGGGGTTTTGTTTTTTGGGGAAGTTTTTGGAGGTTTGGGGTTTTGGGGGGGTGGGGGGGAAGGGTCATAGTTTTTGATTGCAACCATGTTACTGCTTTTTGTCAGCTGTATGACTTTTGAATTGTAAAGTTATTTTTATGTGAATAATGGGTATACGTTTTATTCATTAAATGTATTTGAACACCATGGGGTTTTTTTCCTTCTAATTAAGAGTTCACACTTGAACCGTGAGCCAGTTTGTACAGAAATGTCCTCCTCGACACATACATTAGCACTACTACTCATGACAATGAACCGCCATCAACCTAGTTTGAACTAGTGTTGCAAGCACCACATTTGCAAAAGGTGACTGAAGTCCCAGGGCCATACCTGCTGCACTCCTGTGACAACGTCTGCCCTGCAGGCAGATCCTAAAGAACAATTCTGAGGTAAATGTGGTCTTTAAAATGTATGGCTTAGCAGCCTCCAGAAGGGATTTAAGAACTTCAAACCCCTGGTACTAAATGGGATTTCTTCCCCTAACAAATGTAAATTTGATAGGCTGCCTCTAGTTGCATTTCCTGTTAATGGTTGATCAGCTAAAGTGGGTTGGGACTGGGAAGTTAACTCTAGGACCCTGGATTTCAGCGGGTACTTAAAGTTAGGAGGTGAAAAATGGAAGGTATAAAAAAAACAGCATAAAACACTCCTTAGGATTAAAAAGTGGAGCAGACCCTGGAATCCAGCTGAATTCTGCTAAGTTTTGGTAAGCCAACTGCATGTTCAATTCCTTCCACAACGTGGTGCAGGTCCAGGTGACGGCAGAAAGCCACGTGCCACAGAAGCGTGCAGCCCTGGGCTTGGAGCATTTCTAACACAGGGACAAGTTCTCATCAGCAGAGGAAAATCAAACTGGAGCAAACAGTCCCTTTACTTAGCTACTCCATAAAAGAAAGGCAATACTTGTTCCTCTGAAGGTTGTCAGTGCCAGCAGAAGCACGTCTGCTATGCTGAACCTCACAGGCCAAAATGGGATGTGAGCCTCAGAAGGGCTCAGGCATGCACGCGTTAGGCACTCTTCAGAACGGAACAAGCTGCGAGTAGGCAAAGCAGATGTTTGGGCACATAACAAGGAGAAGGCAAGCAAACAACTTGACACTAATTCTTAGGTGTAGGCACTTACATCTGTTTGTGGCACTAGCCTCAGGCATGCACTTAAGCAGCTAGCGACTCCATCTTTTCCCTATCCCTCAGAAACCAGGAAAAATGATAGCAGTGGACTTTTTTCCCCCCATCTGCTAGGCATGGAGGCACACATGGTCTTCTCAATTACTGCTAGGTCTTTTAATCATTGTTACTAGTGTGCTCACACTAATTTACAGTGAGTTACTAGTGTGCACCACCAGATTTTGCATTCAAGATCTGTGACTTTCCCTTCTCACAAAGAAGCAGCTAGAAAAGCTGAGTTTGTACTTGCTTTATTACAAAACTAACCACTACAGCTTCCGCTCTCTGCATACTCACAGACACCTCTGGGAACTTGTCTCCCATGGCTGCGTGGAAATCACATTTCCGAATGCCACACCGAAGCGAGGGAGATGCAAATGGCTGTATCACCTCCTGCTATTCTTTTGCTCATCTGCCTTTGGCTGATGCATCTGGGGAAGGCTAGGTCGTCATGCCACTTGAAGTATAACCAACAATCCCGATGATACACGAAGAGGCACCAAAGTTCATTTGCAGCGAACCAGACAGAATGAAGCACATGTCTTCTGTAGACACGTAGGTGGTTTTCTCTTTCGGCTACTCTGACAGCTTCTTCTCTAATAATTGCTTCACCAGAACAGGACTGGATCGTCCTTGTGTTTCTCTTTGTACCAGGCCAATTAACTTATTTAGAACTTTTTGATTTCCTGCTTTTATCGCCATAACCTTTAAAGAAAAAAAATCACAGACACCACTGTTACAGTAAACCTGGACATTTTCACTCATTCACAGCCAAGGTATGAATATTTTTGTCCTTTGGACCACTGTGGTAGAATACTATATTTTGGGCTAAGGTGTTATTTATAAAAACTGCCTTCAGCTTTGCAATAAGCTCCTGCTCTGCTCCCAGAAGACAACAGCAAGTCCCTACAGCAGCAGGGCCTTACAACTAATAGAAAGATCTCCTCTTATTGAAAAAGTCAGAAAACACTTTTGGATTTTAACAGTGTCTGCAACTTGAACCAGCGACTTCCTCGAAAAGGGTCCGAAAAATGAGACTGACTTCTTTTTGCTAATAGGATCTACCTTTTTACTCAATATACTGTTCAGTTGTAACAAGTAATTTGCATCGAATCACAATCCACTTGATAGTATTTGTGAGGTCCTTCAAGTGCAGACGTAGGTGTTTTTGTAACAGCATGTTATTTCCTTTAAGCAAGGAATCCTTTGCAACATAGCAATTAATTAACTGATCAGAAATATGACCTCCTATCAGACATCTAGTGTTTGATGCACAATCACCTGCAAAATAGCACGGGCCATATTTAAAAGCTAAGTAAAGACACTGAAAAAAGCATTTTAACTTCTGGGCATTTCTAAAGGAGATGCTACTGCTGAAAGACAAGCTTCTGGCCTTCACATTGTTTGTGTGGCAGGGAAGACATTCTCTACATTGTCAGAGTTACTGGGCAAAACACGATAGCTTCAATTAAACAGGATGTCATATTTACAGATATTAAGGGAAGGATTGCGAACATATGAATCGGCCACTGTGCCGATACCAAGCACAAATGCAAATATTGCTACTCATTACGGTATCCGAATTATTGGCAGTCTAAAATCTTCTCTGTAATGTCACAATATGGAAAGGACTCATTACTCCTGATCTGCTAGAAATTACCTATATGGGGCAGAATACAGTACAATCCAGATACTGCATTTTCATAAAGTGCTCAGTGTTGGCTTGAGCAACTGTTTGTAAGTTAGTCAATTTTAAAGAAAGTTACTGTCAAAAAGCAAGGCATACTTTTTTTTTCACCCTGTCAAGTACTCAGCTAACTCTTTTGTAAGGTAAGCTCTCGCAGCAATTTAAAGCAATGAATTACAGGCCTTCAAGGCAGCTTTTGCCTTGGTGAAAGATCACCTGGAAAAAGTAGGGAAGTGAGGCCATTCTGCTGCATTTGGCTTGACTAGAACAGTAGAAAACAGAGAGGAATTACATTCTCAGAGAAGGCATTATTATTGAAATGGGAGTGTATTATGGACCTTCGGCTTCTGCACTTCCCAATCAGTTCCAATGTTCTTTCTATCCACACTTGTGCTTCCATACCAGTCTGAAAATACAGCAGCACTTTTATCAGGCTCTGCAAATGAGTCAGTCTGATGGAGGTCACGCCGACCTACTGCAAGCTCATTTTCTTTATCAAAAGCTCTTGCAGAGCTGTTAGCATCCCCCAATGAGATCTGGGGTGGGTGGTATTGTTCTCAAAAGATGTTAATGGTTTTTTCCAAATGGCAAATGTATCTAGACAATGTTTATATTAGAAGTAAGCTATTCACTTCTGCTTTTACATTTTCGCTCCAGAGAACATGTAAGCACTTGTTTTCATTTTGCTTTTTATAAAGCAGATTTTAGACTCTGTCAAGATCCCTTCCCACTCCTCCCCTTCATGATCAACAAGGTTTTTTTCCCTTTTTCCCGGCTCAGACCTCGTTAGACCGATGAGCCACACAGGCTGCTGCATGTCCTTCCAAGGAGATGGGGAAGAGCCAAAACCCCGTCTTTCATACTGCAGCATCTGTGCTGCTGCCACAGCCCAGCAGCAGAACAGCAGGGCGGACAGCAGCTCTGGAGCCACCGATGCCGCTGCCACAGGGGTCCGGCTCCTCCCCACCCCACAGACGTTGTCAGGCAAGAGAGCCAGCTAGACTCTTCTCTGTGGCAGTGGAGGGAGACAGGGAGATGGCGAAGAGACAGATGCAAGTAAAATTTTTGCCTTGCAGCCTCTGATACAGTCTCTAATTTCGTAACTAATATATGCCTTGATGGAGCTAACTTCAATCTCTAGCTTCAGAACAGTTTAACAGTGTTGCCCTAATATCACAACAGATGACACAAAAATCGGAGTTCTGTGGCCAGGTCAGGTTAATGGCAGTTAGAGCCCCACAGTTTTGGGGATTTCTGCATTAAATTTTTATGGTCTCTCAGAACGACTTAGCACATTAGCCAGACTGGCAATTTCTTCTGCTGATCATTTTGTGTATGCTTCAATTTCCACAAAAACACTTAGTAAAATAAGGAACGAGAAGAAAAGCCTGATAATATCTGAGCAGCAGCTTTAATGCTCCTATACTGGCTCTAGAGCTCAAATGCCAATCAAAAGGAGAAAAAAAAAAAAGGCCATTTTAACCCCCTTTTTAGTGCCACAGACTGCCATAGTGCACAAGCTTCCCAGCACCATCATAATCACCTCATTTTCTTGTCCATCAATCACCGCCTGGCAGATCTGTTCAAGCTCTTTTTGATCCTGTATCAGTTCAAGTTTCTTTTCTTTAACAATTTCAAGAGGAGTCTTCCCTTCTCCCTTCCACAATTCCGCAAGCACCTGAAAATCACAATGAGTAGCGAAGGTCAGTGTCTTGACATATCAATGTCGTTTACATGCAGTATTTCAGTTACTAATCCAAGAAGCCAGATTTTAGTTAAAGCAAGAGCAGATTGTCTAAACGTGAACAAACCTAAGATTTAATCCTATGCCTCGCTGAAAGAGCTCTTGTACCCTCCTTCCTTTTCTGCATCCTGAAACAAGACAGCATTTTCACTCGCTGCATGAGTGCAGGTTAATGGTTTGCAACCGGTGCTCTGCAGCCTACCGCAGTACCGGGAGCTGCCCGCTACTACCAGGGACAGCACCTGTTCAAAGAAGTTTGCTGAGCGCAGCCCCCGTCTACCTCGCTGCACTGAGCCACCGCCCCCTCGCTGGGAGAGGGGGGCACCACGGCAGAGACTGTCGCTGACTGCAAGACTGTTCCTCAGGCAGTACTCGCGCTCGTCTCACATTATTCACAAGAACTGCCTGAGAGCAGTAAGAAAATGCATTTCCATGAGAAATGTCTCTGCCTGGGAACTGACGATTAGCCGACTATTGTACCAAGTCCAATGCCAGGTAACTCATCCCATTACCAGTCCTCATCAGGAAGCTGTAATAAGGATATGTATGACAAAGCAGAAGACAAATAGTGCTGAACAGAATGAATGCAGCAGCTCCAGCCTACCTATGCATCACCTCCAAGTACTGGAACGCTGGGCGAACCCAGGCCTCCGGAATAATCACTTGTTAATGCTAGTGTGTTTTCCTATGCTGTAGTAGGGCTATCGTCCTGGAATAAACTTGAGAGAAGAGAACATTTATAAAAAACCAATTTCCTTGGGCAGTCATTTTCTGTATTCCCTTTGCTCTTATTTCAGAGCTGTGGAAGGAGAGAAAGAAAACCCGTATGAAAACAGCTGCCTGTGCTCCATCCTGAGCTGAAAATATAATTGTATGTTTGGGCCATTGCTGTGTACCAACATGGAAATGGATGTCACATGAAAATTTCAGCATTAAATACTCACTGTAGGATGGAGACAAGGCTGGGATGGGGAGACGAGAAAGGACATTCAAACTGCATGTTAAATAATTAGCAGGGCAGCAAAACAACTTAGGAAAAATGAAGCATGTGGGATGGTATCTTAACTACCCCAGCAATTTTCTACAGCATGAAGAATTTTCTGGTACAAAAGACCTTCAGTTAAACAATTTTGTAGCCACAACAGGTATTTAAGAACCATGCATTGACGCAATTCCTGCAAGAGGAGATCTGTTTGCCAGCAGTACCCCAAAGCTTTTTACGGGATCTTATCACTCTGCTGGAGACCTTAAGAGAGGGTAATGAGACGCAGCTGTATTGTGGCAGCTACATCTTGGTTTTTTCCTGTAAGAGGGTTCAAGGCAGATCACAATATTAAAGTTACTGATAAGCAGCCAGAGTTACAACCGCTATAAGTAAAGCTTTCAGCTGTTTATATCTAAATAAATCAGTGCAGTATATGATGCCTTCTACAAGATCTTCCTTCTAGTGCAGTACTTAAAAACCATCATGCCAGTGCTACCTGGAATACCCCTAGAAAGAAATACATCCAACAGAGCTTCAACCTGTCTGCAGCCGCTTGCCTTTTTTTTGTTGCGCTCCATTGCTACCGCAGGCAGCCCCCTCCTGCTCCTTCCCTGAGGGACCGGGCAGGAAGCTTTCTGTCCTCGAGGCCTCCCGAGGCACCAGGACGGTACATCACCCCTCAGAAGGAGCCCTGTCCTTTTCGCACAGCACAGCCCATAGCAAAACACCCTGCAGAGTCTGAAGCACTGCACAAATCAGGGGCTGGACAATGAATAAGCCACATCGCTCTCCTGGAAAAAGGCAGGTGTGATTTTTAGGACTGGTTTGTATTCAAGCAGAATGCCACGGGCTGCAGGAGGGGAAAATCTGCAACAAACAAAATCTACGCAGCCGACCATGGCAGAGTTACCCAGGAGCAAATCATACATCAGGCTGACTTAGATCAGGGGCAGGAAAGCTTGACAGTCAGACATCCAGCTCTGATTCCCTGCTATTCCTATGCCAAACATCTCCTGGCACCTAGAAAAGCTTGCCCATTAGAAACTTTGAAGGCACCAGATTTTCCCTGTGACATCTGCATCATGTGTACTTTTCAATTTGGTAACAAGCATCTCCACTTAGCTAGTAGAGCAACAATGTTATCAAGGCCTTTGCTTGTTTACAGGTATGTAGGAAAGCAGAAAGAGATGTGGCCAAGACCTGTCAAAGAGGCACTTTTAAAAATGTGTTTCTCCACTTGGCAAGGAGTACGAATCTAAAGAAAGCAGTTTAAAAAATGATTTCAACTCATTTACACAAACTGCCTGCACCAGAACAGGAGGATCAAATTATGAAGTCTCCAGAGCCAAAACGAGAATCTCAGGCCTCATTTCCATTACTGAAATCTCAGTAGTTTCTACTATTGATTCTTGCCTGAGCGTGATTAGATTTTAATGATGTTCTGCGGTCTCTACCTACACAGGCAGAGCAGCAAACCATTGGTCAAGATGAATTAATCAGGACTTACACGTCTGGCTGCCACGGGCATCATATCAAACATTTTGCAACTGGTGAATGTGCCAGCTCACTGCTGTGCCTGAGAATGCTCCAACTGGAAACCCTATCTGCAGTGATTTGCTGCCAAGGGTGGGAAGGAAGCAGCAGGCAGTACCACTCGAATCAGTCCTGTGGGCATCTCTCCCTTCCAGTGATGGAAGCCTCGATGTCTGGCAGTTGTCCCTCAGCCTCTGACAAAAGTGAGGGGCAGGCTGGGTCCAGTCCTCCAGATGGTATAGCCGTAATTGTCAAAGCAGATGGTTCTGTTTAGGTTTGTGTGCTGTACTCATTTCCTTTAAAGTCGGAGTGCCAAGTGGGTCTGTTTTAGTTATTCCTATGTGGGTGACCGATGCAACTGCAGAAGCAAACAAGACCTGGGGTCTGCTCTGCTCCATACCCTGCTACAGATCCCCGATGAACGCGTGACAAGGGTGTCCACGCAGAGTTGCTCCAGCATGGCGCTCAGCAGTAGGGACAAATTTCTGGTTCCCTGGCCCAGGAACCAGCCTCCTCCCACAATGCCGTAAACTCAAGGGCAGGCCCCTTATGCCAGAGATGTACTCACTGCCAGCCCTGCAAACGAGGACCGAGGCCTCAGCTCGGGCATACTCCCCATCAGACTGGTTTCAGCCCTGGGTGAGCAGCACCGGCACCTCCCACTGCAGGCTTCAAAACAGTGCCTCTGGGGTGGGCCATGGCACGTGCCTGCACAGGTCCCCTGATCCAGGATGCGCTCACCCCACAGCCCCACACACCAGCAGAGCTGGAAGCTGCTCCCCTATGCACAGGCACGCCAGTCTGAAACTGCTACGGAGACCTCTGGAGTAGGATGCTATATTTGATGGCAAGTTGGGCGTGAGCTCTGTAATTACCTAAGTGGTAATTATGTAAGCACACAGTGCCCTTTCCTTGGCATATGCATCCTACCATACCATGTTCTGTGTCTATAATCAGTGCTCACAGCTTTTAACTGCCTGTGTTTAGTGCCTTATACAGCAGAGAGCGAACACAAAACCTCTTAAAAAATTTAAACTGTTAACAGCTTCCTGCAGCGAGCACGTATGTGTATGCATGTCTGCGCGCTCACCCCATCGAACCCTTCCATCCTTTCTCGTTGGATCTGTCTCTACCGCTGCAGTTCATTCTCCCCCACCCCAAGTGCTGCAATCCATCTGCTGTTGTGTATATATAGCCCTTTCTGCCCTCGAGCCATCCAGTATCTCTGCCTACTGCTGAGAATTGTTATAAACATTTGTTTTTCTTCTGACATCCAGGCAACCAAAATACTTTTCTAAATGTGGCAAGGTTTCTGCAGTTTGATAGCATCACTCAGTGATGGCAAACAGTACTGTTATTTCTCTGTGTCCAATTTCGGAACACTGAGGACAACATGCACATTACGTGGAGTTGGTAATTAAACTAGAAAAGCATCTCTGAAATTCTTGACATTTCATAACCTGTCAGAAGTGCTAGCACACAAATATATCATAAGGCAAGAAACTCTCGTAGAAGAGCATTAGTACCCTGTCTCTACCTCCACAAGGAAGCTGAGTGTTAAGACTGGAGTTCTTAAGCTTCCTTTCAAATGCAGACACCAAACTGATGGGTGTGCCATAACCCCGCAGGCACAGGACCGCTCTGCATTCCAATGTTTTTCCTATTAATAATTTATCTCCTTTTTGAAGCTTTTACTTTTCCAATCCAAAATTTCCAAATCACATGCCTGCAGTCAGGCACTTAAATCCTTATTTATGACGCCTGTTATATGCAGCTGGCTATTCACAGAAGCAGACCAACAACAAGACTAACTTAATTAAGAAGCACAAGCATCTCCAGAAAATAAAACAACAAACCAGGAAGTTTAAGTGTCTCCAAGTAGGGTAAAGAGCCACATTTGCAACAGTTAACTTGGCTTATAATCATGCAAAAAAAAAAAAGTGAACTGACTTCAATACTATTCCAAAGTTGTACTTGGATTAAATCAGTATGTGGTAGAAAGATGGAAACCCGCCCTGTGTATTTCAGAGTGTTAAAAGCTTGAAAGCAGAATATCTGCATTAACAATTTCACTGATGGACACCTGAGGAGGAGTCATCTAATGTACTTGCTTAGACGATAATAATTAATCTGAAATGACAATGCATTGCACGTAAATGAGCCGGCAACAATTTAAGGTGAATGAGAGATTATTCCCTATCACAAAACACCTCCAAATTTTGTCTATAGACACAGCAGTCACCGTACCCATCATAAGCAGTTCAGAATTTTAGATACAGATTATCAAGAGCTGATTTTTCAGACTGTCCTAAGCAAGATGATATTTAAAAGGAGGGGAAAGCTAGCTTTACCATCAGTAATCGCTTCAGAGGTCCATGATAGCACTTGCTCAAAGAAGCAAGGATAAAAGAAAAGCCAGACCTCTCCACTTTTGACTAAGGGGTACACCAAAGCAGAACTCTTTTTGTGACTACACTCAGGTGAATTATATCCTTTTCCACACGCCAATGCTTGGGAACGTAGACCTTATTGTCCCTTAGTACCTAGTATATACTCTCAGCTTAACTGCAAGTCATGGATTAACTCCCACTGACCTTTCACTTAGGTCTGACTTGAACTGTGAAATTGAGATCTAGTTTCCAGTCTGTTCAGAAGCAGGACTTCAGTTGACATTGCTTAAATCTACTGTTTGGCTTGTGCCCCCTTCTAACACTGAATATGCAGATGTATCTCTAAGATTATATACACACAAGACATTTTCATCTATTATATGTACATAATAGATACAAAATTTATCCTTCATCAACATTCCAAATAATTTCCTTTTAAAGCAACCATGTACTGGTACATGCTGACTGATTACAAAATTGCTACACGAATGAAGTAAGGCAGCCACAGATTCAAAGTACAGTAGGTAAAATCAAAACGGTACTTACCTGCTTTGCTGCTGTAGAAGAAATTTCTTTTTTTTCTAGAAGGTTCAGAAGGTCAGCCAGGAGAACGGAACTGACTGGGCTAGGGAAAAAGGGGGCAGAAGTTACCTCAGAGAATAAGGTGAAGTAATATATCTAGGCTACCGTTGCTTGCCTGAAGATCACACAGTTTGGCATGACAAGCTAGTATTTTTCCTCGTGATATACTATATTCAACTTTGGTATTGATTGCCTGATTATGCTTTACCGTTGTCATATTCCAAAGAAGGAAGACTCTGATTACTACTCTTAACTATGTGGTCCTCTTCTCTGCAAGGTATTTGGTTAACTTCATGCAGCACGACAGCGTCAAGGCCTACGAAGTACTGCCTAGCGTAACAAACTCCACAGATAATAACTAAAGCAGAAGCGAGCAATGGAGTGACACGATACTATTCATGGTACATGAGAAAAGGATTACTTTTGTTTCACCGCTGTAGTAATCAAGAAGCCTGACCTTTCCTCTACTGTAAGGGAATGTTGTTTCAAATAACTGAGCAGGTCATTTAGAATCCAGCCGATCACTTTCTTTGGCTTCATCTGTGTCTGTTTTACCACATTTTCAAAGAATTCTGTTAATCCGTCTTCATTCTGTTTAAGAAAAGTTAAATGCATCAAAAAGATACCAGACTGCAAACATGTTTAACTATACAACTACATTTGGAGTATACTCAATCCTGAAGTAAACTTGTTTTTGTGAATTCATTGTAAAGTCACAAGACTTTGGAGTAATTTTATTAACATAACTGCAAACAAACTACATTAGGTCTAGAATAGGCACATACAGCTTATCTGCCAGCCTGGCTGTTTCAACAGAACTTCCAATAAAGGAATGATCTTTTTTTCTCAACTCCTCCCTAAAATTAGCATTTGGGGAGAAGCTTTCCCACCTCCTCACGTTTTTTAAATATGTGTAATGCTAGAAAATATAACGCTGCCATGTAACAGGCTGTTGTGCTACCTTTTACCAAGAAGAGATTTTCCTTGAAACTGTCTACAGATATTTCATTCTTCATCTTGCAATCACTTCTATTTATTTTGGGTTGAAGGAGTAAGTTTAGCTTGCATTCGCCCTTCAATAATATGGAAAGGTCACACTGTAATAAGCAAGGTTTTATTTTTCTATTTTTTTTTCAGAGAAGCTATGTAAGCTTTTCCACAGCACCCTAAATGCTCAGAAGGTATGACAGTAGGGGATTCAATTTATAGCCTAAGTGAAATCTGAGATTGTTTTTAGAAGAACAGATACTGCACAGTCTGTTGAATGCCGTGCTGTTTGTCATCAAGGCACTGATGGATCTTCAACTGTAGCACAGAACTCATTAGGTCTACTGAAGGCTGAAGGGATACTAAGTGGCAGCTCCTTTTCAAGAAGGAATCCAAAACCAGAGTGCCACTGGACTTCTGCAGCGTGTGGCACAAATGCATAGAAGGACAAGCCAGGTCTCAGACGCTGTGAGAGGTAACAGTTTAGAGACAGCCAAGGAGCTATTCTAAGTATACTATCATGACAGCAAAAACATTTTCCAAGCACATACTGACTGCAGCCAGATCCCTCTGAACAGTTCCGAGCAAAAAGAGTGCAGGTACACACTAAACCAAGGCCTGACTTTTCCACTCAAACATCCTGTCAAAACAGTCTCACTTGCCCTTGTTTTAAAGGCAATTTATCACCACAGCAATACAAAATTTTAGACTTTCCTCCTCAAAACTTTCACAACACAAACTTCCAACAGCTCTAGATACCACATTTTTCATTGGTAATGATGTATGGCTTTTGAGAAGACTGCAGACTACTGCTCTCTGTTCTGTGAAACAGAACAAAATGTACTTAGATTAATGGTTGATGTGCTGTAAAACTGGTGTGACAAAAATCAGACCCATCCCCTTTACCTTGAGACTGTGAGCAAAGAAACCAAGTTCTCAGCCTAGGAAAGCCACTGAGGTCTTCTGTGAACCAAGGTAAATCTTGTAATTCCCCCTATTTATCTATCTAATACACACAGACATAATTCCCTTCTTTTCCAGTGTTCTTACAAATTTAACTAGCGGTTACTTTGTAATCAAATAATGTAAAATCTAAGGCTAAATAGACTAGAGGAACAAATTTGGCTTAAAAAACAGTAAAAGGAATGACATGATTACCAAAGTACAGTAAACTTGGTTAAAAACTGTGTGTGTGTGAAGTGGAAATACTAAAATGATGCATTACTAAATACTGTACTCTTTCTAATTCACCTCAGGATTCATTAGCACAAACACACACTGATTATTTAAACAGCGGGTTCCCTCCCACAAAAACACCTGTCCAATTTAGGTAGGAAAAAGTGAGCACGTATAAACGCTGGGTTCTTTACACATGCTGCAAAAGGTTTTACAAACACTCCAGGCAGAGTAGGTCTAGCTACAACATTATGCACACGAAAACAATGCCTGCAGATGCCACACGTCTGAATGCAGGCTAGACAAGTCAGACGCAGCATGTCCAACACTTTCATCATGTATAGGCTGGAGAGCGTATCTCTAGCAGTGGGCACATTCAGATTTCTGGATACCAACAACCTGGCTGGAGCTACAGCTCTGACCCTGCTGCCAGACCTTTGAAAATCAAGGACAAACATACCCAGGCTTCACATTTTAATCAGATGACTTCCAGGCAGCAAGCGGAGAAAAGCCCAGGGCTACTCAGACAGAAGACTTATGTATGCTACCAGGTACTGAACCCCATACCCAGTACTTGTGCACATAAAACCAGACATATTCCCTAAAATTCCTTTGCATTTCGTTTTAGGTTTTTTAAAGTGACTGTCATTTTCTGTAGCCAGAGTAGGAAAACCCAGCAATGCTGGACTGAAATGAATACAGCAGAATGTCAAAACATCAAAATGACTCACAGAAATGAAACATTTTCCTTATTTTCTTGCCATATTAGAAAAATGCAGGCATAACTTGATTAGCTTCAATTTCTAGACACTGTACTACTTGAACTTGACTTTAATTTATTCTGCATTTTGGTCAACTTTCTTCATGCCAAATTCACTCCAACTACCAACACACACACACCTGTCCCTCGCAATAGATCTTAGCTGAAAACCACTGCATGCTCTAACGAGCTGGTTTACAGGAACACTGACTGTTCTCACTTAATTCTGAATAACATATTTTAATCTTCATAGAAGGAAAACCAGAAATCTGGAATTGCAGCACCATATTTGTGATCCAGGCCCACTCGGTGCTCCCATTACATACCAAATACGCTGTAACTTACTAGAGTCTCACTGGCATGAAATCTGACATACCAGTATTTCAACAAGATGCAAATTTCTTTCTTAAACATGGTTTAAAACAATCATTTAACAGTACTGAGATGTCAAAAAAACTAGTGGTGGAGCGATTCCAGATGCTTTTTAAACAAGTTTAAAACAATACATTGTTTTACAAAATATCACAGGTACAATCTTTAGGGACACTGGGTCTGTAATGCAAACTTATGCTTTTGAAGACCAATAATGTTTCCCAAAGAACCAAAGAAGAAAACTACATCAATGTTAACAAATCAAATGTCATTTTCTGCTTTCTTATTCCCATTTTCACCATCACAGTTCCCACAATAACCAACTGTGAGGTAACAACTGCTGCAAAAATGTGCAAGATTGTCAGGGAAAAAAACCCCAGAAAATCTAGCCTATTAAAGCCGACAAGTAGAGCAGTCAAAGAAAGTTCAAACTTTTTCCTACAGCTTCTTATAAAATGATTTAAGTTTTAAAAATAAGCATAAAGTCACCTGCACACCAATGTGTATGAGGATGGCATGTCATAAACAAAATGGTCAAAAACAACTTCTACAGCATCCCACTTTCGACTATTCAAAGGATTCACCAATGTAATTGTTCCACCAAAGCAATAAGCCAAAGCCCAAGTGGAACTGCCACTTTTATCTGAGTAAGCAGGGGAGCAGTAAATGTACAGGAAGACTTGGAATTCAGATGAGAAAGGAAGTGATCAGACTGTTTTTTTTCTAATGCTGTACTGTGACAACTGATCTATTTTTTGGTTGGACCTCCCTGGACTTCAGCATGGTTTCTGAAAACAAAATGTCACATTAATGGCTATGCCAACACATCTTACTTTTTTGACTCAATAGGAAGCAAGACAAAAATACTGTAATACCATAACTGGCAAAGTTGTCAGAGATCCTTCTTGACTGAAGTATCTGCCAGCCTACCAGTTTACACAGCAAAGTAGAAATTGCATGCAGAAATTGAGTACCCAAATACCATGGAGTGTATGTGGCTCAAAGAATTTTATCTTTACGAGTAAGAAGGGTTCTGCATGAAGAAAATCAGAAACTTCATTTATTTTTGCCATTTATACAAAACTGTCAAAAATGTAGCAGTTTATACTTAAGAAATTTCAAAGAAAGATATTAATAGGTAACGGTCTCCTTACATTTCAGTACATCTTGTAATTAGGCAAAGCAAGAGTCTCAGATTCTCAGTACTGCAGTACATACAGGCAGCTATTGTATATGAGAATAGAGCTCATGAAGTAAACTCTGAAACTAACTTGCATGCTGAAGTATGTTATTGTTTTATTATAACTTTGGCACATAATGTTTTCTCTAACAAGTTAGCGCAGAACAGAGATTTTGCATTTTAGAGTCATCCCTCTACCACTGCCATTTATTTAATGAGCACTCCTGGGCGCTCTAACCTAAAAGAATGCTCATTAGATTTGTGCATCTGGCCCTATCAGCAATCTTCTGCAACTTTTGATGTAAGCTTAACACAGCAACGGACATACCGTTTTCAGATGAATTAAGGTTAACTAGTCTCCCAGTGAACAGCCAAGCAACTTTTATGGAGAGTATACATGCTGACATTCTAATGCACAATAAAAGAAGACCCGCAATGAAGAACACATTCACTTCATGCATTCAAATGGATGCATTATCTTATTACAAGCTGAATCCCAAATTTGAGCTTCGAGCTTATTAATTGTCTTACACATTGCAAAAAAGAAAAAAGTTAAAAGGGAAAAAGCAAAAGCAATAGTGGATTTCAGAGAACAGCTGGAAAGAAAGGGCAGTTGGTGAGGCAAATACATAGGGCTAGCTGATAGAGATGACAGAAACCACACAGCAGAAGCCATCAATACTAGCAAAATTGAAACATGCAAGAAGTGGGTTGATGCCAAGTGAAAGGAGTGGGTGTACTGGGTCTTGCTGGGATGGAGTTTATTTTCTTAAGAGCAGCCCTTAGGCTGCTGTGTTTTGGATTTGTGAATAAGCAGTGCTGTCAACACATCGGCGTTTTGGCTACTGCTGAGCAGTACTTGCACAGCATCAAGGCTTTCTTTTTTTCCCACTCTGCCCCCTACAGCGAGTAGGCTGAGGGTGGGCATGAAGCTGGGCGGGGACACAACCTGGGCAGCTAACTCAAACTGACCAAGGGGATATTCCATGCCATATAACACCATGCTCAACAAGAAAAACTGAGGGAAGGGAATTTTTCGGGAGGTAGTCATTGGTCGGAGACTAGCTGCACATCAGTCTACTTGTGGAAGGTGGTGAGTGATTGCATTTGCACCACTTTTGGGTTTTTCCCTTCCTCTTTCCTTAACTCATTTAAGTGTCTTTATCTCAAACCACGAGTTTCCTCACATTTGCTCTTCCTATGCTCTCCGCTGTCCCCACCCGCTGGGGAATGAGCAAGCAGCTGTGGTGCTTAGCAGCTGGCAGGGGTCAACCCATCACTGAGGGGGAGAAGAATAAAAAAAGTCAGAAAAAAAGACTTCAGGACCTACCTGCCCTTCTGAGCTCAGTTTATTTTAATATGTGAGAAATACATTGATGTGAAAAAATGCGTACATAGACAGGAATACTGGTTGCGAAATCACATTTTCCAGCTTACACAACGAAATAGAAAGGTAAGATACTACTGACACCTCTTGATGATATCACTGCAGCCTCATTACTTTGATGAGACTTACGACTCACCTGCCCACCAAACAGTAAAAGATCTGCAACTCACTAAAATGGCACAAGAGCAGTTTTCCCAACAGCTTTCTTCAGAAGAAAGAACCATTTATTTTTTTCTGTACAACCAGCTACTGTACAAGTGAATTAAATTACAGACATACAAAGGAAGGATATTAGGTAGTTAAGTTAGGTGCACTGCTCTCCCTCCATTTATAGTCAAAGGAAAGGAACTCCTCCAGAGGACAATTCAAAGTACTGTGGTTCTGCTCTGAACCTTACTCTCAAGTCCTTTTCCTTCTGTCTCCACTAATCACAGAGGTAACCATAGCAGAATACTGTCCTAGCTTAACTGGCTATGTGAAATGTCTAATCTTGGGTGGGTATACTAACCCCCCCACAGCATTATCATTGGCAAACAGAGATGACGCAGCTTGTATTTAAGAAGCTCAAAGTCCTTTAGAATAATTTTGGAAGTTACGAGATTTTGCTGTCACTTCCTTATTTATATCCATATTTGCCACATCCTTTTCTTTCTCATCCCCTCTTCTGAACCTATCCCTGGTAAATTGCATTGTGAGGTCAAAGTTGACACTGTACAGCTATTTTGTGTATTTACCTAAGAATAAGTCTGGTTTATTTCAAAATAATATGGAGGCCAGATGAACTGGGGCATGTGAACCGGAAAGATTTAAACTTTGGGTTTTGCTTCTGCAGTCAGGAAAACACGTCTATTAATTTGTTAAATACTGACAATGTGCCCAGCCTTGTACCAGACCCAAAGACAAG
>NW_009195021.1:23619-26615 GCF_000690835.1 Fulmarus glacialis | reverse complement strand
GGAAGTTGTACATTTGCTGCAGTCAGTCACAGGTGCATCCATGTTTAGACAGACAAGATCAATATTAAATAATAGTTATTTGACTGCACCTTGCATGCAGAATGCTGCTTCTAGGCACAATGTGCACGGTTTCTTTTTCCCACCCTTCTGTGTATACGGCTCCAAGGTACAAAGCATGCATTGGACATATTTCCAACTAAAAAACATCCATGAGAACTGACAGCTGGTTAATATGACAATTGTAAATCTTTTCAAAAACCGTGCAACTTTGAAGTTTCTAGGCTTATTTCAGCACTTGATCAATAGACCTACCAGTAAGGTGAAGCTGTGCTCAGGAAGAATCCCATACTGTTCAACAAGCTTTGCTCTCTTCACACTGGGGAGGTCAGGAAGTCTCTCATGAATCCAATCAATATTTACCACTTGCTGATGGTTCATATTAGCTGGCAAAGATTTAGCATCATACAGAATCAATGGAGGAAGGTTTGGCTCTGGCATGAACCTAGTGAAAATGACTATTTTCAGTCAGAAGCTAAACAACAAGAAATAAAATTTGTATCACAAGTTTATGCTTACCTGGAAGTTGTATTACTATTTCAACCAACCAAATATTAAAAATTCATGACTTAGTATATCACTGTTAAGTAATAAGAGATCAGCCCCTGTTTTCTTTCTTTGAGTATTTGCCACGGATTGTCAAAGAGTCAGTGATAGAAAAGGGGTAATTAAAACACTTCTGCACCCAAAATAATAATAAAAAATAACAACAACAATAGATATGGAAACAACCCATTCCTTTTGGCATCAAGCATGAATTGTTGATCTGGACAAAACGGGACGAGACTGGCACAAAAAACCACAGATTGACAGCCAACTCCCAGGAATGATCTGGGCAGGTTGCAACCTTTTCCAGACTAACTTCAAAAATCTTGATGAAATCTCATGCTGTGCTAAAAGCAAAGTTACTGTGCTCAGCAGGGTGCCATCACAGAACAAAAGGCTCCCTTAAAGAGAAGGCCAATTCAAACCACTCGAATAACTGCAGTTGAAGCAGAAACCTCACTCTTACATGATCAAATGAAGGGTTCAAAAATATCAGAATAAAGGACATTGGGCACCCTCTACATTTACTACAATAATTTCTATTTCAAATCTGCCTAAACGTAGATTCTAAGTTTAATGTACAATGTGCAGCACTAAGTTACAAAAAATCTGAAAAACACCATTTAATACTGATAATAATGTTAGTACTAGTAATAATCTTTCTGGTCTTTATTTGAAATATCATAGACTCACCAGTTTTGCCTAGGTTTTAATGAATTTTCCTTTGCATTTGTTTGAATTAGTCTTGTTAAATAATCCTCATGCCAGCCCCTACCATAATAAGGAACTCATAAAATGATCACTGCCTTTTCTGCTGCATTTCTACAAACAATAATTTAAAAAGCAGATTTAAATTTGAAGTCTGTGGGTTGTTTTCAAAATCCCTGCTCTGCTCTAGTAAGATCAGTGGTAGAATATATGTAGATTTAAGCATGCAGAAGCAGGGCCTGCTGTCTGAAAATCATTTCCCTCAGTATTTACTTAAAGTGGCAACAATGCTTAACTCAGAATATTCTTACGTTTTATGTCAGGCATTCTTAAGAACACACTTGTACTGGCCACACAGTACACCTTCAACTTACCCACTTTGAGCTAAAGTACTCCAGCTTAGTTTTTGGGAAAGGTCTATGGGTTTTAGCGGAGATAAAACACAGTTCTAGATCTGAACTATTCACACTAGCACTGATTTTGATAGGTCTCTTCCCCTTCCAGTGGAAGGTAAACTTCCAGTATGTACTTACTACACTGACTAACTTTACATGCTCATTACACTAACCACACTTAAGAAATGAAATAAATTCTCAATTCTTGAAATGTTAACTTTATTAAAAAAAAATACCGATAATCCTGTTTTCCTTCTTTGTCTCTCATTGGTACAGTGCACCTAAAAGAAAAAGAAAACAAGTAAGATGTGGTAAGAGGTACACCACAGAATTAGTTTTATGTCAAAAACACAAAACAAAAACTTCGCCTCATGAAGCTTCCTTCTTCAGGACAGCTTCTTAAAGCTACTTCAAAAAATGAGTGTATGTAAGAGGGCAGTCATTTCCACACAGACACTGCTTGATGTAGCACACAATCTGTTGTGAAAAAGCCTCAACTTTAAGAATAAATTACTACCTATGAGGAGACTATGCTTGAGAACATTAGCTTTAGAAGACAGAAGTTGAGCAATACTATGTTACTACTTCTGATCATGTCACTAGGTATCCATGGCACTAACGCTGCTATTCCTGATGTTCCTCCAAAATAAAAACTCACCCAAGCTTGGAATCAAAGGCTCTTGTTTCATTCAGAATTGTTCCTCCATTTTCAAGTTCTTCAATTTGCCTCTGTATTTCATAGTCTGACAGAAACAAAAGAAAAAAGAGTAAGCTTGTTATTAGCTTTTGTACACTCCACTATTTCATTTTTCACTGCTATGCAATAATGGAATAGTTTGTTGTTTTAACCTTAATGAAATCAACAGCAGCAGTTACAGGCAGAATTATCAATCACTGTCTCTCTCTCCAGCACTGTTTCTTTCTTTGCGTGTTTTCCTCATCTTCTTTCATTCCCTTTAAATAGAAAACATTTTCTCCCAGGCACTGCAGCCAAGCCATACATTCCTAGTGACCTTCCAATCACCCAGTTGAGTTTTCTTTTGGAGATGTAATAATCATCCTTTCTTGCTCATATTCAAGCTGCATCTGAACTTCATACACGCCACCTACCTACTCAGTGGAAAGCAATCATCTACGTTGGAGGACACAGAGCTACTGCTAACATATTTCAGTGCTAAACATGCTAGGCATTGAATCATTTGCTTTATTCTTCTTGCAGGCAGAGGGTTACCTCTGCAAGAAAACTGCAGACTTACATGGCTACTATCCCCACACTACCCCATGCTAAGA
>NW_009195021.1:0-23588 GCF_000690835.1 Fulmarus glacialis | reverse complement strand
GAGCGGGGCTGCTCCACAAGGAGGGATAAGCCAGGAGCCGAGGGTGACCACAGCACAGGCAGTGCCCTTACTGTCTGGTGCAGTCCCACTAGTCCGAACAGCATGGGCAGAGGCATGTGCTACTAACAGGGTCCACAAACAGTCTCAGTCAAGGTGAGGGGATGAGTTGGGTTCAGGGTCCATCCAGGGAGTTCAGTCAGAAGCAGCAGGAGTTAAGTCCAGAGACAGGACTGGGAACAAGACTACAGAACAGATCCAAGGTCCATCAGGAGCCACGACTGAAAACTGGCACACCTGTGATGTAGCCAGGCAAAGTCTGAAGGCCTCAGCCTGAGGTTAAATGGGACTTCTGGACCCATGGGCAAGCTGCATGGATGGGACACCCAGAGGAAGCTAGTCAGGGCATTTAAGGCCAATTACTGCACTCAGGAGCCTGACATATTTCCTGTCAGACCACATAAAATATCTACAATGCTCCTGTAATGAAGCAACCATCATTTACCTACTGCTTTTGCCAGGAATCGTATGCTATTGATATTCTTCACTTCAGTCCTCACTCCATAATGTTCTCCAGGATGATGCACAGAAACATTGGCATCCACTCTCAGCTGACCCTCTGTAAAAGGAAACTTCGTCAACAGAATAGTCTGCCCTGTAAACTAGAGTAAAAACCTTGGCATGCATTAATAAACTGCATGTTATGTGCAGAGCATTAATAGCAGACTTCCGTATGTTCAGCAAGGAGTAACAACCACCTCATCATAGCGTTCTGATTGTGATTCCTCCAATCATTCAAAATTTCCTGCGAATACTACCTTTTAAAAAAAATTATTACTCATAATTCCTCTCAGAGAAAACTGCGTGGTGCAGTGCAGCACAGATCCTCTAAGCCATATAGTGAAAAAAGCTTCTGATCCACAGCTCTTAAAAAGGGCAGAATTAGACAAGCAATTTAAAGTAGTGGATTGTGAGTTTCCATTCCTCTAAAAGCAGCATAAAAATACCTTTTGGAACTACAATTTGATGGATATATACTACCCTAGCATGGAACACAAGAACTTAGAATTATGTTGAACAGGTTTACTAAGATGTTCTTGGAAATTTACAACTCAAGGACAAAATGTGAGAAGTAGTGGATTTTTTTGTAATTTTCTTCCTCTCCTTCAAGAAACTGCAATCTCCCCGCCCCACCCCAAATTTCCCCAGCTGCCAAAAACTGAAACTGAATACAAAGTTTTATATGAAAGCATCCTGCACTTTTAGTCCAAAACAGAATAATGTCCTTAGAGATCTTTAATGACTCAACCCCGAGTAACTCCTAATTGTATCTTTCTAAGTTTTGTCCCTCTAAAGACATCCCTTCTGAGAAGAAAAGGCTTGCCACAGTTATTCAACTGGTGGGAATAAAGAAAGAGGAGAGGTTGTATTAAAAAGAAACATCATTTTTCCCATATTGCACAGTGAACATCTGTAGCCTTCCTCTTCAGGTTTGTTTTGGTTTTTTTTTTAATTTCAAACACAGATAAGAAGAAACAAACACTCACTGTTTAGTTACATAGCATTATTAAACAGAGCACAAAATAGCTCAGAGTTAAACCTGTGAAGATGTCTACAGCTTCAGAATCCATTCCGGTCAATAGACGTAAATTGACTAGAGAGGCCTTGGTACACTGTGTAAAAGTAGGCTGGATGATAGCACACTGATTTCCTCTGTCTTCATAGAGTCTTGCCAGACATGCAAATGAAGGACAAAGGTGCTGGAATGACCCAACATCTCTTTGAAGAGAAGTGTTTCGCATGTGCTCCCTCTTTGGGGTAAAATGAGTACTTGTTCCAAAAGAGGAATAGTCTTGTCCTGCCCTTGCTTCATTTTGAGACATGACCTGCTTCTACTTGGATGTAGGCGTCAATGTGACAAGACAATGAAGTTAATCAGGCATAAGTGAAAAGAAAGCCAGGCCCCAAACGTTCTTAAAAAAGCTTTTTTCCTGTAAGCCCAGTTTAAGCCTAACTTCTTTTCCTTTCACTTGGCAATGAAATAATCTCTTCATCTGCTTGTTGTTAATGAAATAACACCTCATAAAACTGGGCACTTGTCTTCACTGAACACACAGGTAGAATGAAGGTAAAATATGAGAACGTAAAGCCCTTATTTGAAAGCAAGTAATTATGATAAGGGAAAACCACAGTAGAAAGCCCTTAAAAACACCACCTTGAAAAAAAAATCCGAATACTTTTAAAGCCAACTATACTGGAAGAAAAATATTCCCAACACTGGAATTCTCCTTAAAGTCAGAAATCTCACTGCAATAAAAGATATCATAGAGCAATTCCAATGCCAACCTTAGGGCCAAATTCAGTAGTGATAAATGATGGTATATATGTATATCCGCGAAGGCCTTTGAAGAAATACGCAAACTGGCTGCTTAATATTAACAACTGTTCCCCATTTGATACGTGTAACACTAGTGTAAGAAAAGATTCAGAGACATATATAATGTCTAGCAATTATTATTTCCCCCTACATTAAATCAGATTTGCATCACTAGCCAAGATTTATTGGATCCCATTTACTGGGTGATACATGCACCACTCTGACTCAGTTCTCTAGGAGATGCATCCACTTATACTATGGCCTGAATTTGTTGCCAGAACAGTGAGGACAACTGCCACAGGCAAAAATATAGCTTACATTGTGAACACTAATAGACAGCTGATAATTGGGTGTATGTGTTGAGGGGATGAATGCCAAAACTGTATTTTTAAAGTCTCAAACAGAAGCCTGCTATTTGCTAGCTGTAACGACGGGCTGGTTGTTATTTTGATAACATTAGGACTGAGCAAAAATGGCATGACCTGAATCCTCCAATTAATAGAGACATAAGACAGAATGATCAGTTAGGAGGCTGATCACACACTGTGCTTCTGCACATCACCTATTGCAAAAATTGGGGCCTTAGGGTTCCAGAAAGAGAAGCTGATGCCAAAAGCAGGGGTTCCCAAAAGAGGAAGTAGTCTTAGAAAGATAGTAGCGATCTTGGCTAGACAGATCCTGGAGGTAGGGGAGGATCCCGAAGATCAGTGAGATACATGGAGACAAATGTCAGGGGATGCCTAGGTACCTTGGCTCTAACACCTGAGACTGATATCTGCAAGCCTGCTGCACAGCACGAACCAACACAATTTTCTGGCCCACCTCCCCAGACCAGCAGTGATCTCCCTAGTGGGAAGAGAATTTGAGACCCAGTGAACATAATGCTGGAGGGGAGGGAGGGACAGCGTGAGTGTGTGAAATGATCAAGTAGGATAAAAGCCGCAGTCTCATTGGTTCTTAAATTAACCCCGGCACCCATATCTGCTATGCGCTGTTGTTTACTCCATCTCACCCATGACATCAGCACAAGTTTACTGCCTATATCCATTTCATGATTAGCTGAGACCTGACACACAACTTACAAGATGATCCATGCTCCCACTACTTTGACCCATAACTTCCATATTCTACAGCTAATCCTTACTACAGATCTTCTGTGCTACAGTGCTGTGGCAAGCAAGATGAGGACAGACAGGGAGAAACACCACAAGAACCCTGGGGACATTCCTTCCTGCCTAGGTTTATCCTGTAAAATTATTGTGTGAGGCAATATAAAATCTAGCACTGCAAAGCTCTGCAGACAAAGGCAGGCCCATAAGGACACCTGAAGCACGGCAGACATCAGGACAGGCTCTGAGGATTGTAAAAACAACAGCTAGAAAAGACTATGCATTATAAGCAACCACAGAGCAAAATAACCAGAAGCTGTAAAACTCCTGGAAATGCAGAGAATTACTGGTGACAAGGGAACATGCCCTTCCCCCTTCTGTACCTGCCATGACTGCCTGGCTGCTCCCAAGTGTCTGAAGAATGAGCTGAAGCTCTCTGACTGCTGCAGCTGCCTCTTCCCCACAGCACATATCAGGCTCCATGACAACCTCCATGTAAAGAGACAGGAGATTTTCAACAATAGCTTTTGATCTCGGCATATTAGAGTGCAACTGGCTAAACACATGAAAGCGCTTTTTTTTTTTAAAAAAATAAACCCCCATGTATTATTTAGTAACTGTCACTATGGTCCTGGTTGCAGATTGCCATGAAAACCTTTTCCTCCTATTTTTTTAAAGAAACAGACAAACCGCAGACAATCCTCTACCCTTTGATGACATGCAGATTACAAGGACACATGCCTCTTCTGCCTTTCTCCGGGAGAACTCCCATTTAAAGCCAATCTGATTCCAGATTCAAATTTATTTTTCTTAAACTAATTTTGGAACAGACAGAACTGTAAACAGATGTAGTCCAGTTTTTAGCTTCAGGATCCAGCTTTCAAAGAATATGAGCACAGCCCTTAACTTCAGTGGACACCGGAACACTGTATCCCAGTTAGGCTGGGCCATCCAGGTTGCTGCCCATGTTGTGTGCTAATTTGGTTCATTCTGTTTACCATTTAAAAGTTTAAAGAGAAAATCTACATTTTTTCAAAGCTAGTAATTAAAAGAAATGTCTGACTCATGCACTGACAAATTCCAACAGCTGCTCCTTCTATACAAAAACCTGATTCACTAGGTCTGCGGTTTTTTGGGTTTTGGTGTTTGGTTTGTTTGTTTTTTTGTTTTGTTTTTGTGTTTTTTTTTTTTTTTTTTTAACAACAACACATATAGTGGCAAGAGCTTAAACAGCTGAGTGGCTGTCTGTGACTGACACATACAGTTTTGAGCAAACTGAAGCCAACAGATTTCTAACTTGCTATTGCCAATTGCCATCAACGAACAACAATGGGAAAGGTCTACTGGCCATTAAAAAAATTCAAGTATTCCCTTGCTTCAAGTGTAATGGTCATTTTGATGAATTTTTATTTTCAAGGAGAGAGACATCAGGCTGTTTTTATTTGTCACCTGTTCCCTGTCACCCATTTACCTTTAAAGACGCATCTTAGACAGAAAGGAGGAGAAAAATAGGAAAATAATCCAAGCCTACCAGCCCTATTCAAGTCAACAAGAGTCTGGCTCCTTGTGTCATCATGGAGACTCTTTCCACTGTCTTGCTCCAACTGAATTTGTTTAATCCTCACAGTTTTGGTCACCATCTGGCTCATTTTGTTGTCTATGCAGAGACTGTATGACAGACTTCCATTCACCGCAATAGGAACTCTTTGCTGAGTGATTTGATAGCCAGCCTGTCAACAAAATTAGCTTTATATTCAAATAGAACATTCACTTTTCAGAAAGTAGCAGCACGGCCAAGTGCAAATATTGTAGACTAAGAACAAAACTGAAAATGCAACATCTTCCACAGTGACCTATATAAGAGGATAGAACACATGCACATGTAAATTCAGAAATTATTTTGCTTAGCTGGAAAGGAAGCAAGCTAGAAGATGGGTCTAGAATTCAACATAACTGTGAGAAGCTGGAGGTCTGGAAAAAATAAGAGCAGTCCTCAATACAGGCAAGTATAAGATACTATACTAAATGCAGAAATAATCAATAATCAACTGCACAACCACTTGCCAAGGATGACATAAATTTCCCTCATACTGCCTTGGGGCAGGAAATGGACTACAAGAGGTTCTTCCATGCCTGTGTTCCGTGGTCATGTTAAATCTTGTCTGAAGCCAGTTACCGTACCTCCATCCCCAAGCTGGGACTATCACTTATCCTCCCATCAGGCTGAATATCCATCTCCATCTCCGTTCAGAACTTTACTCATTAGAGGGGAGGAGATGGAAAGGGAAGGGGGGGTGTGGAAATCAAGAAAATGAGAAAGCTCAATTTCATTAATGTAGCAATTTAAAAGATAGACACTGCAACCCCCCATAAGGCACACAGCTGATAAATGCCACCTCATGACTGGAACTCCACTCAAAGGGCAAACTGCTAGCCAGAGAAGGGGCTGCCAGTGACAAGGTATTGGAATATCGCAATGATGTAAAAATATAGAAGTTACTCTGTTGAGGTAGGGTCCCCATCTCTTCCTCTCTCCTAGCCTGCTCATGCTTCCAGTGGTGAGAATTAAAAAAAAAAGCCTGCCCGATTTTAATGAATTGGGAAGAGCATTTGCGTATTTTGCAGGAAGAACAAGCTTACTCTAAAATGTAGAGATGGTGACAGTGCATTGGAATGGAGAACAATGGTCTGGCCCTGTGAATAGCTCCATTTATATACGCAATGAAGTGCATGGCCTTCTAACCATAATCACTATAAGAAAAATAAAATAACTGACTCTGTGTAGCCTATGCTAATGACACAGCTCTTCCCATCTCCTAAAACTTCTCATTAAAATGATTTTTTTAAAGCCTGAAACAGTGAGTGACAATAAATAACAAGAATCCCATTTCCCATCCAAAGCCTCATTTTCAGGAGTAACAATAATCCCCTTGTCAAACGACCCTAAGAGCTGGATTTATTTTATCTGTTCTATACAGCCCATTAGCCTCAACTCTGCATCTTATTACAGGGTTCCTGACTAGACTGTTTCACTACGAAATGCAGGTTGGGCAGTTTATTGTCAGTGCTTAAACTGCAGAAGGCAGCCAGTAGAAAGCCAGAATTACACGTTTCAAGCTAATAAAACGTGTCAGCATCTCCTTGACCAAATTTCCATGCTTATCTGACCAGAGGATACTGTAACTCATGTCTGCAGACAACGGCAGCCCACTTGGTGCTGTACACACCTTCTTCCACCCCGCTCTTCTCCTCTAAACACATGGATGTGGTTTCTTTCCTATGACAACATTCTTCCATATAGCTTCTATGCAGTAGACCAATAGCAGCAGACATCACAAGAACATGAGAGATTGTTTTCAGTTTAACAGCAGAAGCACCAAAGGTGGCTTGCAAACAAGTCTGTGATGTTTTTGGTGTTTCATTATGATGTGTAAAGGAATTCTGAAAGTCATGTTTATTTCCCGCTATTTTACTTTTTTCTCTTTCAGGTCTGGAAATGGGCTTTAAGATAGTTTTATAAGTAAAAAAAAAAAAAGTATTGGCAATTCAAACTGGTAAGTTTGTGTTTCACGTTCCCAGTAGCTTACTACAGGGTCCCCAACAAAAGGGCCTCTTAATGGCTCACAAATATTAGGAAAGTTATCCCCAGAAACCAAATCAGTTAATTACATCAACTTCACAGAAGAGCCACAAGTTCCCAACACAGAAGAAAACAGAATAGAAATCTCTTCTGAGATCCAGGTCTCAGTGTTCAACTGTAACATAATTCTCTTTCTAAGGTGGGAAGCAATTGTATTTGAGTATGTTTTGTGCAACTTCAAAATATTTCCAATGCTTGAACAAAAGAGTGGGAGAGAAAATTTCGTTAATAATGCAGCACCTCTCCACATTAATCTGAGACCTGAGAAATCTCCCACTCTGCTTCTCCGGATGTCCAGGACACCTCACCTAAAGAGAGGATAAGCTAACATGCCTGATCTTTCTCAGATAAAATAGAAACAGATTTTTTTCTTTTAATGCAGTCATCAGATCTTCACCCCAAAAATCAGAGGAATTAAAACTAGTGTCCTCCCTTTGATAGGTTAGTGTTAAACTGAACATTCAGAACAAACAAGCTGACAGAAAAAAACCAATGTTTAAAATTAGAAAGGTTTAATTTCATTAGAATTAAAAAAAAGGCTCAACCACTGCTGCATCCTGTTGCAATGACAGCAGTCAAGTTCTTAAATGATTTCAATATTTCTACACCCACATCAAGTGCGGCAAAATGCATTTGACTTTCAGTGACACCTTCTACCAAATATGAAAGCTACCAACAAACCATACTGCAATGACTCAGTTTCTCAGGGTTTTTTTTTTTTTCATTTATTGGAACTACTGACTGAGAAAGTTTTAAAGGGAAATTAAATATTTTTAGGTCCCTCAGCACACACAAAAAAACCCACTATTATTTTTAAACCACTGGAACCTGTGTTTGTTATACATTCACTTTAAATGAAGGACTATTATCAGACTGCTTTTACCCTAACAGACAATTAGTACTAAACACCAGGAATGGAGAACTTGAGGGGCAAAGCTCCCAATTCAATTACATTAAGCTACTGGAATCGTGCAGCTAAGCAAGGAGTCAGCAATCATATTCAATCAGTGAGCGCCAGGGTTCAGCTGTCTATTCATCAGGGCACAGCACAGCATCCTATTGGGGTGAGCAGAACACTGACTGAAAACAGAAAAAGCATCTCTTCACCATCCTCTGTTGCCACCCGTACTCCAGACTCGTCCCTCCCTACAGCCATAAAGGGACCAGCTATACTGCATACTTACAGGCAGATCTGCATAGAAATAGTGTTTTCTGTCAAACAAGGACTTCTTGTTTATGCTGCAGTTGAGTGCCAGGCCTGTCATCACTGCTGCTTCTACACATCTCCTGTTGAGAACCTAAGGAAACATGACACATGGTTTTGCTCAAGATACTCAGTATGTAACAAATGTGTCTTCCGCACATTGCCTTATATGGAGCATATATTCAATTTTGCTTGCCTTCAGCCACCATTATATCTCTTGCCTTGTGTGGGTAGTTCTTATTCATCATTAAAGTCATGGTAGCTGCAAATCTGCAAAGCTTTAAGATGAAAAAACAAGCCATTCAGCCGTTTTGTTATGCCACATAAGGAGGTGTGCACTGTTCTGGCTTGCTACCTTTGCAAACATCCCAGTACTCTTGCACCCTCGAAGATTCAAAAGACAAATCATAGCAAATGATAATTGACTTGTAACCAGCTGTCAACTCATACTGGGAACTGGAAACACGCAAGATTTGCATTAGGGACTGCAGTGCCATTTCAGTAGAACACTTCAGAACATCTGTAACCACAGAACCACAGTGAATTCATGAGTATCTACACATAGATTTCAATGCTTTGCTTAACCAAGATGACATTAAGCACGCTTACTTGCTTTGCCAAAACAGAACCAAAGGGACATCAACTGATCCCATGGCTACAAATATACATGCATTTCCAGTACCCAGATAACCCATGGGATTAAGGTTCTTGCAGAATGCCACATGATCTGAAGACCCAGCAAGGACTGCATGAAGAAATAACGGAGTTAAATGTGGTTTCTCACCATGGACCCATCACTCTCAGTGCTACACCCTTCTATCTCCTCAGCAGGGTCAGGATCCACAGGAGAAAGAAAATTCCACTCCAAAAAGGACTAACAAGCAATGTTTCAAAGTTATGGTTTTTTTCAAATGTGCTCTCATTAATTTAACAGTTGGTTTAACTAACATCAAACGGATAAAACTGAAAAGAAAAAAAGACTGAATTTGTCTTAATACAACTCTGAGATGCTCACACTTACAGTATTTTGAAACAGGAACAGAACTTTATCCATCTTATTCTGCACTGTACAGCTGCCAAGAAGTCAATTTCCAGCAGGACCATTAAAGGGGCACATTATGTAAAAGAATCTACATGACTTCATCTGCATTGACCAGAACATAAAAGGCTTAAATAATGTTTTCTTCAATGTTTCTGACAGTATTTACTTTTTATATTCCCCAGCCTGATTTCTGAAAACAGATTAAGCAGCTGTACATTTCCGATCATCCCATGTCTTCAGCTGGAAAAGGAATCTCTTGGCTTTACTCATCTAATATTTCAAAAGTCAAAATAATAAGAGAAAATACGAGAAACTCTTCATGTAACAGAAACTTAAAATTGCTTATACAGACAAGAAATTAAATATTTAAGACATTTAACGAGGGAACTTTCAGATCTTTAGTGTAGCTATATATGGCTAATTAGAACACAACATCTGTTTGGGCATATTTTATTTAAAAAATTTAAAAGATACATAAAGCAAATTTTAAATCAGAAAAAAGGGAGAACAATTTCCCTTTGAAATACTGGTCCGCAGAAAAATGAACGCAATTGGTCCTGACCGTAATCTAAAGTAAAATTGGTAACTACAAAATACTAATTTATTTTAGTATCATAGCTGCAGTTCATTATATAATAGATGCTCCTGTTTTCAACAATTTAATGCTTCCAGACAGTACAGGTACTTTTTTTTTTTACTGTTTAAGGAAGCTTGTAACAGTGCTAGTCAAATTGTTCAATGTTTAAAATATAATATTTCTAAATACACAGGCAAAATTTCTTTCTACTAAAGCCTTATGGCATGATCCTGTCCAGGTTTACAAATTAGGGAGGACCATGCCAGTCAGCCCTTTAACAGCTGGTCACCAGAAACATTAAGGCTCCATAAGGACTGGGTAGACTTAAAACACCACTGCACCAAAGTAGTGAACTAGTGTCTTGCTGTGTTTCCTGATGGTGCAGGGGTTGTGACTGATTGTAACTGGAGAATAAGACAAAACTCAACTCCCGAGTCACAGTCAGTTAGAGCCTCATAGCACATTCTTCAAACACAGGTGGAGCTTAGCTAATGATTACACTACAACTATTGCCTTTGACCACTTGCTCTTCAATTTTGGTTCAAACAAGGTAGAGTGTATCTTACTCATCGCCCTAAGGGATAACATTATTTTGAGGTGAAGGAAATAATTCCCACAGACATGCTACTTACACCAGTGAGAAGCTTTTGCACTACTGCTGATGAACCATTTTGGTGGCTCTGGGCATAAAAATGTGAAGTATTGATTATTTTCTATGTATATTACTAAGCATTTAGATGACTGTGTATGTGTCCCCAATGTACTGAGTCATACTAGCCAAATCATTGTATATGCACCATTACTCATTCACTAGTGCCACTTCCTGTGCTACTCCTTTATCGACCTCCGTGGTGATAGAAGGCATTGCAAAGCAGATCTTTCCCACTATGGCATACTGAGATGTCTAACACGCCAATCTGCTTCCTCGACCCTGTTTGACTCTTAAAAAAAACACCACCAGATGACCCTCTACTTCCTCAAAAATCCAAACTTATCTGTTTAATATTGCTCCATTTCTGAAGTGACTACTACTACCCATTCCAGTGATCAAGGCTGTTTAAGCAAACTACTACTTTTCCTTCAAATAAGCCTAGCTTTTCAAATAATCTGCAGTGATAAACATCAATTCAGTATGTGAAACTTCCCATACTAATGACCTAGAATAAGTCCCCCAAGCTTGTTTATGCAGTAAGCTGTTATTAAGTTGACAGCTTTGACTAGCACCAAAGATTTAGATTACTGGCTTGAACTGACAAGCTGCCAGTCTGGTATGTTAGCAAAGTACTGGCCTTAAAAGAAAGCTATGTAGTTCCTGCAATAGCTTTGGACAAAACACAAGAGCCTAAAAAGCCGTCTTAAATATTTCTGATCTTCTAAAATGGAAGCATCTCTCCTAGGTATTTATTTAAAGAAATTCCTAGAGAGCTATCACAAAAGGAAATGTAAATTGTTTGTATTGGAAACTCATGAAAAACCTTAACAATGGCATCACACCACCAGCACCGTTTCCCTTGTCGCTCCGCTATCCTGCTAGAGCACCATGGTAACTGAGCGCTAAAGGAATGAAAGAACAATCCAACCAAGCTCTCTCTTTTTCGGATACTTGTCTATTCTTTACATCTAGTTCATAAGTGGAAAGACTCCTTTTAAAAATGTATCATCTTTATTTGCAAGGTCAGTTTAGTCAAGACCTTGGTTTTAAATACAAGACCATTCAATAACTATACAAAACTATATACAATACCTTCAACAGCATAAATTCCCACCAAAAGCAATTTTTTAACAGTTTTTTCTTTAACAGCAGGTTTACTCCTTCTATTAATACATTAAAGAAAGCTGGCCCCCTTTTAGGTGAAGATATATGTTTCTAATTTAGTAAATTATCATTTCTACGTTTTAAAGAGAGTAGGTATGCAGCTTCTTGTTTTGCTAATGAGTATTACATAGGATAAGAGGGGGGGGGGGCGGGGGAGAAAAATCTAGATCTCTCTCCTGGAAGAAGTTTATTTTTGCTACCTTTAAAAAAAAAAGTAATCTTTGCTATGACAGTGGCACCCAGGAAGCCTAAGTTATGGAACAAAGTATTCCTTGTACTAAACACAGTAAAATCAAAATAATTCCTCGGAAATTTTAAAAGTTTTTTATTCTAGGTCATACATTTTAATAAAGTAGATTTCATATTAATTGGCTATCTTAAGACCTTCATTCCTACTTATAATCATGAAGAAATCAGCATTAATGAGATTAACTACAGGACTGTTTATCTAAGAAACATTTAATTTTAGCTCCTTTTCATTCAAGATAACAGCTGGAAGAAGGAAGTAGTGCAATGTACTTAGCCAGCTCTCTGTAGACCAGGCAGTAATCTTTAGAAACCTCAACAGTTATATCTAATCATATTTCCCAGTACTCCCATTTCATATCACTCTGATTTTTATTTGCTTCCACTAATGGATATACTCAGTCTTACTATTCTTGCTGTGATAAAAGTACCAACTTGCTCCAATATATGGTTCTTGGAAGTGCAATCATAAGTTAAACTTCAAAATAAACTACTCTTATGTCTACTTAGTCCAAACGTAATTGCGACTGTTCAGTCTGACACTGCAGATGAGTACTTCAAAGCAGCATTCTTCCTTGGCATCCTCCCCCACACACAGAAGGGTGTAACTGTCTTGTAGCTGTGCATGTACAGAATATACATTAAAATAAACGAAGAGCTAATGATTTCCCAAATGATCCATTTATTTCAATAGGTCTACAATCAGACCTCATCCCTCTAAGCATACAGTAAAAATTTAAAAACCAATCCAACCTAAGTCTTGTCATTTGTTTGCTCTGCAAAGAGCCCACATGTTCCAAAAACTGAGGTCTCTAACTGCAGGGGAAATGTAAAAAGAAGGCCAGCTTCAGTTTAGTTTCTTCTGCATTTCAGTCCAGCATCTATTTCACAGAATATTTCCTGCCCTAAAATGAGCATTATGTTCTTATCCCTAAGGAAAGGGGCAAGAGAGTAGGGGAAGAAGCACCAGACATTTTAAGTTAAGATCTTAAGATTAATAGAAGGAGATTCCAGCTTAAGAAAAGAGAACAAAATGGCAACTGAGAAGCTGAAGCAGCAAAGGAAGATTGGGGGGAGGGGTATTAAATATACCTTAATAACTTTTGTAACTTTATCTTTCTCCAGTCTGATACCAAAGACATATGCTGCTATACAAAACATATTATTATTTCTAACCTTGCTTGGTGACAAAGTTGGCTTGCGCTGATGCAGCACACACTTATTCAAGTCGTATCTTAAAACCAGGCAACTCTGACATTTTAAGAAGTACCCAGCTCCCAAACATGTTACTTTATGTGTACTCAAAGAATAAGAGGGCCCACTCCCTCGAACCTGAAGAGCTAGTCTGAGCGCTCCCATCACAAGGCTTAGAATTGGAGGAAGCATCGTCCAGTGTCAGTGATGACCAGAAAAATTCAGCAGCAGTATGGAGAAATGTTGACCCCTGGGAGTAAGAAAAACGGAGAGGTATCATGAGATACAAAGCTATTTAAATACTGACCAACTTCTGCGTTTCTCAGCCCTTTGAGACATGGGTTGCTAAAAAAAACACAGAAGGAAAAAATCATTCAGACCACTGCGTGGGCAAAGTGCTCAGTGGTCTCAATGGAATAAACCTATTTTCTGGAGTGGTAGGGAAGCAGCCAATCCAGCAGCATTGGCCCAAAACAGCAATCTTCGTGTCTCAGATCCCATCATCAGTGGCTAAAATCAAATAAACTTCTACTACGCAGAACCAATTCCAAGCAGGAGAATCCACAGGGAAGACAGAACAACGCAATGGCGATACAACGATTCATGATATCCATAATCAAACACTGTGTTTCTATGGTGTTCCCATCAAGAAGTCCAGTATCTCTCTAACATCCATGCCTGCCCTGTTGACAGCACAGTCTTCTGCGACTGCCACGTGGCTTTTTTTGACCTGTCATAAGGATGCTCCCTCTCTTGTGCCAATGGAAATTTAAACCATCGCTAATGCTATCTGATCCAGGACAAGTTAAATACAGGAAGATTCAGTGAAAACACTTCACTGCTTCTGGAGGTAGGGAACTGAGCAATGGCTAAAACCTAAGTTACAGAATGTGATCAAATCCAAAGTCAACCAGAGCTTTGAGGTGGACCTTCTCAGACCTTTCTTCCTACACTGAGCTCCACAAAAAAGGCTAAAAAAGGCTTTTAAACATGAGTAACATCTGCCTTCTTCAATATAACCTAGATTGCTGGTTAAATAGAGAAAATTCACAGCGCTTAGACAGAATACTTTATAAACCAACGCCTGCCCTGTTGATCCTTGCAGATGGTGCTTCGCTTGTAGACTTGGTGAGGGACAGCTCTGTGGTTTTCTGAGTTGTAACAAATTCTGACCTTTGATACACATTGACTGCCATTTTCTGTCATTTCTAAGTCTTGGCTATGTGCCCTCTGCTCCTTCTTGCAATCGTTGTGTGTCTGAGAGCCGACACTAAACACACACTAAAAACTCCCAGCCCTTTGCTCTGACTCCCTTATTCATTTTTCCTCCATTTGCCGCCGCCTGAAACATGCTTATTTTCTCCCCCAAAAGATAGCTATCTTTCCCTCCAGACTGACCCAGATCTCTTAAAAGAGCATAACATACAAATTGAGAGTAAACCAGAAGTGGTCTATCACACATAGAGACAAGAATATACTAATTCAGGAAAACAATAGGCGACATAATGCAACAAGTCTTGCAAAAAGTTATTAAAAAAGCAAACTAAAATTCTTTGTTTTTAACAAAGTTGTTCTGGAACAGCAGAACCAATGAAGACTAATTTCCTATAAATAATTGCCCTAGTTTGTTTTACCTAAGCAGTGACCTCAACACTCTCTCCTCAATGATTCCCCCGTCTTCTCCCCATTTCATCAAACATCCCAAAGTGAGTATAAAGTGTCACAAATACCTGAATAGCAGCAGCCTGAATAAAGCTGGGATCAGTGGGGAGAAGAGACTCAATTGCTAATTCCTCTCCATGTGCTTGCTAATACATTTGCAAAAACCTCTACAAACCTAAAATTTTTTGAGGCAAATTTGGCTGAACTTGGCAGTGAAATTGCAAACCTAGTGTTTCTGTACAGAAAATAATAGTTGCAGTGGCAAAATCTGCACATGTAACTAATAAATACCAGTTGCAGAAGCTTACATAATCCTCAAAATCAAATTCATAGTCATAATATATTTAAGGCGGCAAGGTGGCTGATAATCAGAGACATCACAAAGAAAGAAATTAATTTTACCCCAGGAACCAATTATAGCCTAATTGCACCAAGGTAAGTTTCAAACAAAATACATAAACCTGACGGTTATGCAACATTACACACAAGACAGCTAACCATGAAGAGAACAAAGATGCAGTCTACAATTATCTGTCATTACTGTTGGACAATGTTTCCTGAATACTCTTCGATGAAAAATTCTTAAGAAGAACAAAGAAACAAGATGTCAATTTGCAAAGTTAAAATGCTAAGAAATTGGTAGAACCATGGTTGTTACAGAAACTTTTGCTTAACAGAGCACTGCTTTCATACACATATATACAATATCCTACGCTGGATTTCCTCAAAGGGTGTCACCTGGAACCAGATTGTTTGTCTACATACTGAGAGAAAATTAAATCAAACACTTAAGGATGCCAGAGCATATATAGTGACTGATAACAGAAGTAATAGAAATTTGTCCCAAAAAATCCACTCATGGTTCGAACTTAAAATAAAGAAATTCCCAGCCCACTGAGAAAAACTACTGCAAAAAGCTAATGTACGTTGCAGCAGCAATTTCAGACTGAATCCGGAAAGAGGGGACAACAATCTGTCTAGTTATCATGTAATGGTTGTGCTGTCCAAAAGTATCAAGGATACTTTCTGCACTAACAGAACTGTGTGAAAGAAAGGAAACAAGATACTGCAAACCCCTGCTCCCCACTAAGAAGTAGAAAAATATCTGTATAAAGCAAAAGGTAAAGCAATAAAAAAACCAACACAAAAGGAGATAAGAGAAAATACATAGATAATATCACTTGATGCATTGAAGGATCTACTGAAATAGGTGATAGCAAGACGTTTTATCAACTCAATGCTGTTCTAACTGGCAAGTTTACATCAGCCACAGGGACCTGTTAAGGATGAACAGGAAAGCCAACAAGAACAACAAAAAGAAAGAGAGCTCAATAGGTAGCACAGTTACTGAGGTGCTAAGGAGACAGAGCCCTACAGGAATTGTTAGCCTTGACAAAAAGATTAAAACACCCAGAATGAGCGTCAGAACTTCTCACAAATAAACAAGACATAGCAAAAATCAAGAGAAAACCTTACAGGGGACTCCTTCAAAGCTTGAGAGAAGAGCAACAAATGTTACCAAATACTTCAAAGCACAAAAGCAGCAGAGACTCCAGAAAAACAGCATTTACAGTTAAGTATGAAATAAAGTTGAGCTAAGCAACTGCAGTAACTGAGGAAGTAACACTTCTCAGATCCCAGTGAAGGAGATTAGTTCCACAGGTAACCCTGAGGCTGTGAATGATCCTACAAAAGAGAAAGAGATAGAATGAGGAACAACCCCCACCATAACCCAGCCCTGAAAGTCACCTGAAGCAGGCCTCCCTTATCTTTCAAAGACCTCTTGTGACCAGTACAACAGCATTGAACTGATTTACAGCTTGATATTACGCAGGCAGGCTTTAATCCATCATGCACTCAGAAATTTAAGGGTCTATGAACTGCAAAGGCATTCTCAGGGAGCAATGGTTTGAAAGCCTATTTCACTCCCCTAGTTTTTTTTCTGAATTATGTGGGATTTTCTTTTTAGAGGCTTACTGGGATCGCAAGTCCAGCAAACCGGGACTGTGTGAGCAACAAAAGACTGTTAACCACGGATGATACAAGGCATGTCGCAAACCCAAATATTATCAGGAAAGAAAGGACTGCAAGAGAAAGGTACCATCAATTTCTAAGAAAATATCTCCTAATTCCCTTAAGTACAATTATTACAGTTTTACTGAAAGAAGTAACAAGCAGTTAAAGTGAACCTCGACATAAGTAAATGGTTTAAAACAAGCATGAACTCACTTTTTCCTTCAGGTACTGCCACTAATTTATTTTTAGAGGAGAGTCATGGATACAACATAGGCATCACGTGGTTTCAAAGAAAAGAAGAAAATTTATACAATGGAAGCTAAACCAACATGCATACAAAGATCAGAAGATTGTCCAGTTCCCCAAGAAAGGTGCATGCAATTAAAAATGTAGTTATCAAAAGTCAAGCTAAGAAGCAGGGTTTTTTTAAAGCGAAGTAGTAGAAGAAGGGAGTAAATTCATATGCATGCCAGCAGAAATGTCAAAACAAAACTGAAATCACAAGTTGGTAAAGCAGCTGTTGCAATTACCAGATTTAACAGGCACAGGATATCAAAAAATCTAGTTTCAAGCTGTAAAGTATAAATTCTGGTCTCAAATGCTGTTTCTGTTCCAATACGTATAGCTGACAGACAGATCCACCAGAATCTCACACAAACCTCTCAGTGCCTTTGAAAGCAAATGCATCAGGTAAATTCTGTATATTAATAACATCTAAAATTCATGATAAAGTTTGATAACCTATCACCCAAGACATCTGGAAAAACACTGGGTATCTGCCACTGCCAAGAATGGATGCAGTGTCAATATAGGAAGGGGAACTAAAGCACCCTCTACAGCCCCAGACTGGGTATTAACCCTGTCATGTCCCTGGGCAGCCATCTCAACAGCGCAGCACCGCAGGGTGGGGAAGGCAAAACAGCATGATACCTGCGCTCTCTGGTACTGCACAATGTTGCAGTGACAGTCCTCAGCTATGGAGAAGTCAGAGTTTGGAGTTTAAGTTGCCAGTGGTGCAATACCAGAAGGAAAAGGGCTAATAGCTGTTCTAGCCCTGCTTTCTTCCATGAAAAGGCATATCTGGTTGCCCGACTGTCACTATTTACAGAAGGAAAACTAACGGAGTTTAAAACAAGAAGGTATGAAAATCTCAGTACAGGATAGCAGCAATGAGTGAGTTGTCAAGCCCTGAAGGATGTCCAGTGGAGCAGGAAAAAATTGTATATTCAGATAAAATCATGCATCTCACATGATATTCTACAGCAATGTTCAACACAGATCTTACTCTGTTTCTTGAGGTAAGAAGGTATTTATCTTTTCTTCATTAGAAAGAGAGCTTGATCATTACTAAGTGTTTCCAAAAACTCTACCTTAAAAAAGATAAACCAGATGCTGTTCACACTGTGAACAGAATGAAATTCAAATGCATGAGAAGGTATCAAAAATTTCCAAACACTTAAGACTGTAGGGCTAACATTCATTCAAATCTTATTAATTTAAGCCTTGGTTATGTTAATACTAGATTATTTCTTAGTACTCTTGCAGACAAAGAAATAGGATCAGGCTTTCACTTTAGTCATGCAGGAGACAAACATAAAATGTGCATCTTTTCATGTAATTAGCAACAAAGACTGTAAGCACAGACAAAAAGGTTTCAGCCTTTAGCTACTAGATCTACCATCTTATTCCTGTGGCTGAGCTATAATTAACCTTTAGTCAGCCACCTCAATCATTCTCTTTCTGTGAGCCCAGTCTTATCTTTATAAACCTTTACAAAGATTCTCAGAATTTTCAAAGAGGATAAATCAGACTGGGAGTGCAACCACCTTTATGATCCTCAGAAGAATTTTACATCAGTCTGGAGGAATGACGCACTATATGCTACCACATGTAGCGTAAAACTTTCTTTGTAACAGGTCCTTTAAAGACACCAAGCTAACATCATTGCCAAGTCCATTCACCAGATAAAAAAAACAGGCCTTTGCACATTTCATAACATGAAATGTAATGTATGTAGTCATGTAGTCCCAAAGAAAGGAGATCCTTACAGTAATTTGAGTAAGATGCTATCTGGTCGAGTGGTGAGGGGCTTCATCACCACAGGGCACAAAAAGTATGCAGAGTAGCATGGGATGCGCCGTCCAGCCTCACTAGTTCTAAATCTACTTTTTTAATCAAAGCTTTGCCACATCACTTTTTCTGTCTCATGCCAAACAGGAGTGCACCTGCATAGCTGTTCTTGCCTGTAGCTGTCTCTTAGAGGCACATTATGAGAGCAGTATAGTAAAATGGCCATGACACTAACACTGTGATGGTCCTCCTAAGGTCTACTTGCAAAAAAGCATAAAATAAGCTGTATTACAGTACAGGAAGAAAATATAAAGAGAAAATATGGAGGAGGGCTAAGCACATTCTTCTACTTTCCCTTCTCCCATGCAGAGCGCAGCAAAAGCTCATGCCCACACTCATTAGTGAGCCAGAAATGTATAGCAACCAGAAAAGCTCCCTTTAGCACCATTCTTTCTGGTCTCGTGAAGCAGCAAATACTAGCATGGTTGTCTATCACAACCATCTCATGGTCCCACAGTAAATTTAAATCCCTGTGACATTGAAAACTGCCCCTATAGTTCTCAGTTTATAATACAGCAGTTATTCTCTGCTACAGACAGCACAACTACTGTATTAAAACTTTGCTCCTATTTTTTTCATTTCTCAACAAAACAGAGTCAAAAGGAAAAGCCAAATATTCACCTTCCAGACAGACTTATCAGGCAATAATCTTAACATTTGTTAAAATGTTGCTTTGTTTTTTTTTCCCCCACAAATACTTGGAAATTTTCAAAAACTACCTTCCGTCTTTCAAAATTCACCAAAATCCAATTCTACTTCAGATACTATTGCCATATACAAACACATATAATTATTTCAAGAAAATAAGCCCAACTGTTTGATTCCAGAACAATCGGCCTCTAACATTAATTCCTGTGCAGCAAGTACAATGGGAAAATAAAGCTATGATTACTGACTGGATTTTGTATCACATTCTAACATGCAAGAACATGTATTTTGTAACATTCACTTTCAACTCTATTTTCACCAGTACTACAGTGAGAAAAATCTCTCTTCTCTTTGTATAGATAAAAGCAGCTGGTAGAAGCTAACATAGCATCACTACTTTTAAATTAACCCAACCATCCTGTTTTTTGCCTCTCAGATGCAGTTATATTCTCCGCCAAAGCCCGTATGTACTGGAGTTTTCTCACAAAGATCATACCAAGCCTTATTTGTAAAGCACTTTAACAGAGGAAAAAGACAAAAAAAGCCCCAGATAAATAGTAACATACATAAAATGAAACTCTTCATACTCATTTTTGTTCATTCAAGAACAGTTTTTCTACTTGACTGAAGATAAGCATTAGACAATTTACCAGGATTTCTGTGCATTAACAGAACGTTAAGTAGAAGGTATAAAATAAAAATCTTGAACCATTTTAAATTTTGTGACTATTAACTCCCTAACCTAGCCCTGCCCCCAAATGAAAGGAACTAATTTTGCATGTTTAACTCTAACCAGATTCTTGTAAAACCAAACGATTGCATAAGATTTCCATTCTCTCTGGAAAGCGTTCAAAATTTCCATATAGTTAGATCTGAAACTCAGCCCTGAATTGCCACAGAGACCAGAGTGAAGACCAAATTTTATCAGCATCTAAACGTCACTTACTTACGTTTCAATACCTTTGAAAATACAGAATGAATATATCAACTCATTTCTCATTTTAAGGATCACACGGCATACATCAAGACCCTAGAAATGCAGCCGTAAGTTAATTCTCAGTTCAGAATATTATTTAAGGCTATTATTTAAGGTATTATGGTGATGAAAAGCTTCCAATAGATTAAAAAAATATATCTGCAACTGGAATTCAAACCTCCACTCTAATAAATATACTCAGTGAAACACTTTTGCACTAAATAATTTGACCCCATTATAGTCTCTGCATGCTTGTTGCATGAGGCAATGCTAAGTCTATTCAATATTTATTTTCACTGTATAGTAAGAGCTTATGTTATACTTTTTTAACTATTATTTTTATATTGAACTTGTTAGATTACTGTCATAGCCATCACAAAGTTATAATTAAGCTGTAACTTAAAAAATTTATTACGTTGTCACTAATAAATCTCATTGCTAAGTGAGATTCCCTTTTTTTTTTTTTTTTTTTAATAATTGTTTTGCTCTGGAAATAGGAATAGTTGACACTTTCGTAAATCAGAGACTTTCTACTAGGAAGAAAAGTACCTCCATAGTGAGTCATTCCAAATGGCAAATGACAGCTATGTAAACAAACATATGGCAAAGTAACATCAAATGGCCACTCGGAAATTTAAGATGTTCTTCTCTCTCAGGATTTTAAGTATCTCTCATATTTAAGGAATTTCCTGTGTGGCATACTAACCAAATACACCCACTCTGGCCTCAGAGAAATACCGTGATTCATTCAATACATTGAAGAGACGATCCTTATTTTTTTCCTTTGCAGAGAATATCAAGTATCTGTAGCAATAACTACAGAGTCAGTAAACTGAAAATAAACAGTACCAGGCATCTCATGTTATCAAACAACCAGAAAATAGAAAAATATGTAGAAGTAGTTCTATAGTCAAATCTTGGGAAGAACAAAATACTAGAAACATACTCAAAGTTGTCTGACATTAATCCTGATATAAATTAAGTTGAAGCATAACTTACTGGTAAAGTTCCTGGTAAAGAAGCATCAAAGAAAGATACCAAAGAGTTAGGAGGTGCTGCAAACTGGACTTGGGAACCAGAGAAAAGTTTTGAGTTGGAACTGATCTGTGCATGAATTTCCAGACCCACAACTGGTACCCATGGAGCAAGACTGAAAAGGAAAGAGGAGAAGGGAAATACAATTTAAATACAAACCCCATAAACATCTAATAATACAAGAATTAAGAACTTTTCATTTATTCTTTTAACAAAAATTAAATTGTAATTGTAAAAAAAACTGTAAATGATGTTGCAAATACATCTACAGTGTAATGGCAAAAGTTGTGCTGCAATACTGGAGAACTGAGACTAACTGACAATATATACGGAGGGGACTGTATGGCAAAGTCTTCATTATATACAGAAAACAATGCCGTAAAAAATAAATGTAAATGAAACTTTTAACTTTTCCTTACATGAGAAATCTTAGAGAAATTAATGAGGCAAACTTGCATGCTGGATGAACCCTAATGTGGTATCTCGTGAAAATCACAAAATCATCATAAATATCAATTACTTCTCAGGTAGTTTGATAAATCTCCAACAGACATGTGGCATAATAAATTATATATTCTTTTTCAGCTAGCCACTTGCATGCTGGGAAAGGTGGCTCTCCAGAGAAATGTTATTAGCATATTAGCATAAACATTAGTAATCCAGTAATAGAGAAATCATAATTTCAACTAGAGAGCTACTGCTCTCTGAACACACTCCACAGAATAAAGCTTCTCCATATCATCTAAAAAGTAATTGCAATTCTCACATCCATAACCTTTTTATGGACAAGAGAAAAAGGTCACCTTTACAGTATGAATTGCTTGACAGTTTCTGTAAGTAATTATCTGGCCTTGTACAAATGAAGTGGCACAAATAATATTTCAGTGATGAAATCACACTTCTATGGCAGAATACTTCAGCAGTGTAAGTACCCAGATAGCTATAGGAGATAAGCGAGCTATAGAAAAACATCAAACAAATATATCAAGTACAGTGTTCCTTCCAAAAGTGAACATAATACATTTTCAAGATTTTAGTTCTCTGTCTGTCCTCCAACAGCTGAGGACATCCCTACAAACACCAAAATAGTGATGCAGGCGCCACTTACATCACTGCTTTAGGAAGAATAATATTCTCATAAAGGATTAAAGTTCAGATGTTTAAAGGAGCTAATACATTTTCTTTTACTGAAACACAGTATTTTCTTTGGTATTTTCAACTATTCGTAAAAATACCTTAAGGTTTAGAAAAAAAAGTTGTTTGTTTTTTTTTTTAACTTTGGAGGCCAATTTGTTTCCCACATTCTTATGAAATGCATTGCTGTCACATCATGGCATTAAAAATTACATCAGGCTTCACTTAATTAGTGTGTTGGCTTACACTCAGATAAAAAGATATGTGCATCAGTTAGTCCTCGAGTCCTACTAACAACACTGATGAAAAACCTGGAGTTTCTTGCCACGTTTGTTCATGGTTTATGTTTATTTGTATCTCTAAAGAATCAGCAGCATACTTCTGCTGGTGTCTGCATAACTTCACTTAGGTGATCAGTTATGCAGAGAGAAACCTGAATCTCACCAAAGAACATGAAAGCTTGTACATGCACTAACTTTGGAATAAAATGCTCCGTTTCAGGCACACTGTCAAAGTTTCACGTTTCTCCACTGGAAGAGAAAGCTTCCTTTGGACTAGAATAACGCTTCAAAAAAATACTTAGAAAAATTGGTGCAGCCTTTCCTGTTTATACTCCGAACGTGTGAATGCTAACGCTTTCCAATTTGCTTGCATTGTGTGGCAATCTTACCGTAGCCAAACGTGTCAAAGGACAACAGCTCTACTGCGAAGACAAATGCTGTTTTGGGGGGTTTTGGGGGTGTGCGAGATAAATGCGTGCTGAGAAGGTGCTGCCAGCCATCAAC
>NW_009195020.1:0-2578 GCF_000690835.1 Fulmarus glacialis | reverse complement strand
GGCGAGGCGAGGCGAGGGGTGTTTTGATCCATTCCTAAGGGAACCAGTTACTGGGCTTGCGAGCATTTCGCTTCGGAACCACGGCGGATCTTTTATACGTCTCATTTCCTTAAGCAGATTGCTTCTCTCACCGGTTACCAAGATAAACCAGGGTGAGATAACTGTCACCACTAGCAGGGTTCCCGGTATCTTGTCCCAATTTTGTGTCGGAAGGGGCTTTCCCCTCTGTTTGCGAAGATCCTCGTTGCAAGTACAGTTACTTTCTACCTGCTTAGGCCTTCAGGAACTAAGCCCTGCCCGTGTAGACTGTTCAAGAAGTGCAGTCTTGCTGTAGTACCTTCCACCCTTCAGGTGCTTTGTAGGCATTTGCACCTCCCTGCTTCTCGTGGTTTTTTTGGATGGCATTTTGCAAAGCTTTACCATCCATATTTAGTTGTCACTCTTTCTTCAGAAGTCAGTTCTTTTACCGTTAACAAATATAGATAATCATAAAGGAAAGTAAATAAAGACAAATTATGTGCACAAACTTTTAGTTGGAGTGCCCAGTATTTAGAAATAAAAGCTGAGGAACAGAAGGCTGCCTTGAACAGTTATGTTCTCCCCTATGTATCTGTCTATGATTATGTGAACTGACTAGGGTCTGGTCAAATGATCTGACTAAAACAAGCAACTCATCGAAGTCCAAAGTATATTCAAATCAATAAAATTGCACTGGCGCAACCAAAACCTGAAGACTGGCAACTGTAATCGTCAGGCCCTTCAGAACCAGAGACAGCGTAACATTAACATATTTATGGAAACCAGGGAGCAGGGGTTATGGAGGAACCTTCAAATGCTGCAGGGGCGGCATGGTTCACGACTGGAGGGGCTTCAAGCGGGAATGTGATAGTAGCAGCACAGTAGTTTTTAAGTCATCTAACCAGGAAAAAAGCACTAGATTATTAAATGATTGTACACATACCAACGTTGCCTCAGATGGCCAAATTGCTAGTTACTGGCAACCTTTAATTACAGAGGTACAGAGGGAGTGACAAAGGTTAGGGCAACGATTGGCAATCCATATGCAGATGTGGTACAGAATGTTTTTTCTATGCAGTATAAAGAAAAAAAAAGATACATTTCGGAGATTTGGCAAGCAAGAAAGAAGAGTAAACAGAATAGAAGATGCAAAAGTAATGGGGATATTGGGAAACACCAGTAACAAACAAGATTAGTTAGGGATGTAATGAAAGCTCAGCTTGAGCAGAACTACTTAGGTTTTTATGGTTATTGACCATTACAGAGAAAAAATACTTGACAGAAACAGCATTTTTAGTGCAGCAGAATGACAGGAAAACTGCGCTGTTTCACTGCTTGACATCGAGTAGGATACATTATGTGCAGATCTGTGCAAGCGTGGAACAAAATGAAGCAACCACTGAGGACTGCATACGATTACAGAGCCTGCATTCCCAACGCGCAGGAGCTGGGAATTTCCTGGGTGAGAAAACTGAAACAACTCTTCCCGATATACGGACCAGCCAGAAAAGCTGAGCAAAGTACTCGAGTGCGGTGCTCGAGCTGTTGTTTTCAGTCTCACACTACAACAGGAGCAGTAACTTAACTCTAGCCTGGCCACACAGGCAGGTTTCATACCAAGTAGCCTAAATCGCCGGGCTGTCAGGACACCACGTCGTTTCTGAACGGGAGTGTGTGTGTACCTACCAGTTACCGACTTTTACTGCTACGCTTTTCCAAAGGTGGTCCCCAATTCCTTCACGCTATTTTGACCGCTGGCTGACCCCACACGCTACACTCCAGGTAATTCTAACACAACCAAAACAGAGCTAATGATACACTAAATGGATTTCTTCATTTTCCAACCAAAATACCATTTGTTGGCATGTATTCTTAGCTCAGCATTCACCCAGAAAATGTTTATTTTATGGCTTATGAAGGACTATGACAGCTACTTAGCTTTTATATAGAAAGTATCTTGATTGGTCCCCAATTAAAAAAAAAAAAAAATCTCAGCCAATGTTTGTGTTTCTGCCCCGGTGTGTTTTCGTAACAGAAATTTGATCAGTTATATGGCCCAAAGGTCCTATTTTTTTCAAACTGAGTACATATGAGATAATAGACCGTTTTCCGAGTTCATCTTTTTTTTTAATGTAACCTGTTCTTTAGCAAAGACAATTTGAAAAGACAATTTTAAACTCAAAAAGCCTTTACATTTTTAAGGGGTCCTTCTACCTACAGGCCAAGCATACCAGGATCAGACGCCCCTGTTGGCTGCAGGGACAGCACAGGACCATGCAGCCAGGCTGGGGAAAACCCGGTTACAACCCTGGGCCCATCCTACCAAGACAGGTTTTACCTCAGGCGTTCACAGCAGTGTTCTGAACACAAACGGACTTTGATAAATGCCTAGCACTGAGGCACCGATTGGATTTTCTTTTCTTTGAGGAGGGAGACTTACAAACAGGCAGCCGCAGGGCTTCACCCCCAGGCCTGCACCCTGCCCAGCTGCTCCAGGTGAAAACAGCCCCCGTGCTGTGAGTGTTGTGTGACCGCCGGGGCCTTTCCCGCTCTGTTCCCC
>NW_009195019.1:470-42227 GCF_000690835.1 Fulmarus glacialis | reverse complement strand
TCTATGATTCTATGATTCTGTGATCTGAAATTTATTGGCATTATTAAAGAAATAACCTGTCATTAATCACCAATAAAAGAGATCCCTTGAAAGACAGCATTCTTTGTTGGCAAAACCAGAACATCTTATTTAGTTTCAAACACCATGTAAGCTGTAATTTGCAGCTTCACATAATTAAAATAAAGTACGTCAATGAAAGTAGGAAGTAAAAACCTGGACTATGCCACAAGAAATGTGGTTTTTTATTAAAGTATGGTGCAACAGATTATACATTGTATTTTGACTTCTAGAGTCAGAATTTCTCTTTAGCACTAGAGTTACTCAAAAAGATAAATGTTTCATATATTGATATATGGAAAGATTTCATCTGAATTTTTTCATGAAAGTCTCAATACTAAATATTAACTATTCAGTTAAGTGTAGAACTAGTGCTTCCAATGTTTAAAAATTCACTTGCATCTTTTCACTTGCATCTTCTCCCAGACAAAAAGAAATCTCTCATTTCTATTTCTTCTCCCTTTTTTTCCCCGTATCTATTTTTGTAATGACAGAAAGCAAAGATGACAGGTATTGTAAGTTGGTTTTGGTTTTGGTTTTGGTTTTTAAGGAAATGTTAGCAACACGATGGTTTTCTTTCTTTTTTGCTTAGGACATTTTTTTGTTTCACCAAAGTGAAAAATGTTAAGCAGACTTTCTTTAATAGCATTATCTTGGTTAACAGACTTGTTCTATTGACAATTGCAAAGAAAAATGGATGTAACATCTACATTTGTTCACAATACGTTTTGGGGATTTCATTAAACGTATAATCTTTAAACACATTATGTTTGTGTTCTCATGAAAGCTTTGTAAAGACAGAATTTTATTTACCCATGGATTTCACTGCAAAATAAATTATCCAGTAACAAGATTATAATAAACAAAAATATTCCTACTTATCAAAAAACCCCGCAACAATTAAGGTCATAGCAGTGAACGCTGCTAAGGTCACTGCTTAAGGCCACTGCAATGAACAGCCTCATACAGTCCTGATCAAAATCTAAGAATTGCACTTACTCGCAGCTAACTGCAGTTACTTTGGAAGCTGAAGTCATCCAACCAGTCATCCAGCCTTAATAACTCCAGAAGCAAGCAACGTAACTACTTGTTCTTTTTCCACAGTTGTTACACATCATTCCTCTACTGTGGTGTATTTCAGGGAAAATTGCTAACATGTCCTTGGAAATAGATTCTACATTTGCATATTTCAATAAAGTTGTGTCAAACAGATAGGGTGCTCTCTGCTTCACACATGATGGTGCGTGCAATTTCCTGAGAACCATGGTAGCTCTGGTAAGGGAGCTTAGGCATCCAACTCCCTAAGCCCCTTCTAAAATATTCAATTTAAAATCTTCCATAGCATAATTGCCTGGCTTATTCCACTTAATTGGGTTTGCTTCCTTATTAGAATTGGAAAATGACTAAACAGAGCTCTCAGCATGGATATGCAGCTATGTTTTAGTTTTTCCCTGGAGCAGAACTTCCCTTAAGGTAGGAGCTACCGTCAGCTCTCATTGAACAGCCACATAAGCTGGGACTGCATGGCATCCTGCATATGCGCCCTTCCATTTTCTCAACTAAAGTCAGCAATAGTGCATGTGAGCAAGAGCCAGACTGCCATTTTTTTTTTTTATTACAATTTCACAGTAGCCTGTAAGAATGCTAATAAACACACAGAAAATTCATATTTCTCTTCATGCAACACTGAAGAGCATCCAAACAAAGAAATTAAAGTTTGTGAGGCCTTTGCAGAGACAGAAGTAATTACTTCTGAGTGTGGAAGGTTTTGATATCTAGGAAGGACTTCACTATAAAAAAAGTATTATGGATTAAAATACTTTAAAAAACATCCAAGGACGTTGTTTTTTTTTTTTTTTCCAAAAGATGAAAACACTAAAGGTGTTTGTATGATTGAAAGTATGTTTAGCCAAAATAAGACAGTTTATTCATGAACTTAGGTAGTGCTTATAGTCTGCATGCACACAAAGTCTTGCAACAGAAAACATCCAGGGATAAATCATTTTGAGCAATCAGTGTTTTATAAAGAGTGCCTCCTGTCAGTATCAATATTTCTATTAAAATGGAGTAGTTGATGCACAGACCACCTTGTGGTGCATCAAGGCCCTGTTCTACAAAGGCCACCAAAGCCTCTCCACAAACCTCACCTGTTTGTGTACTGGAACCAGTAACAGTAGCAAACACGGGAACACTCATCCAGGCTAACCCGTGAGCCCTGCTTACCCCTTCCAATGGAGAGAACCCTCTCTTGAACCCAGGAGTAAAACAAGAGTCACATACTAGATATTTGCCAGAATCTTCTACCTCTTGTGTTGTTTTATTGAGTTAAATATTATGCTGCATGACTGAATTCTCCTGTTCCAGCCAGTGCTATTGGGGGTTATGAGAAAAATATATGCAGAAAATGGTGAGTCTACAGAAGCTTTCTGTAACTGTGAAATCAATAGTTCATGCAAATACATAGGCAGTCTAGGATTTCTGTAACCAAAGGCTATAGCAGACATTTACTAATTAGCTCTCCTGAGTCAAATGTAGTTACTATATTTAATATGTAACAGTATCAATTTATAGGGCATTTCAATGATTAACAGCATTTTTTTTGTTGTTTTATTATATCAAGCACTGTGGGTTATCAAAAGCAGAAAGCTTGAATTAATTAACAGTTAATGAATTTTTGAGATATTGAACTGCAGAATGTGAACAGTTTTCTAAATCAAGCAAAGTTAATGGCACTCAACCACTTCCAAATGCTTTGAAAATGTTTTGCTTTACCATGTTGCAAATTTTGAATGAGATAAAATTTGTAGCATATATTCTCTTTGCTTTTGAGTTCCACATTAGAACTCAGTAGAGCATTTTTGCACCCTTAGCAAACACACACAATGCAGGGAGAACAGCAGTAGCACCTGCCTTTATAAGCAAGAAAGCATTGGACTACAGATCTTATCTTCTTAGTCCCCACACTGTACTGAACGGACCATGCTACTCCCCATTCCTCAGAGTGATTCCTGGCTTGCTGTAAACATCGGGAGCCACAGCCTCATCCAGGGCGATGATGGAGTTTGGTGAAAGTTAATGGCATAAAGGGGCAGACTGAAGCCACTCATGCATGTTCCCTTTTTTCTCATTTTCCCTTTCTTTCCCTTTCCTGACTTCTGCCATTGCAGCAATGTATTACCCCTTCTGACTTCTGTTAAAGTTCCACAATAAAAATTAAAAATACTTTTCACACCACTAGTATCTTGCCAGTTTCCTGGATGCCCTCAGCCTCTGCCTGTGCTCACCATATATTTGTTTAGGAGAGTGGCCAAACATTAGGAAAAATCCACACACCCCCAACACTACGGCACTCCGACGGTGCAAAAAAATCCCCATCTTTAAGAGATTTCTTTACTGGAGGAACCATTACGATGTGATGCAGGAGGCACAAGGCTAACAAAGCTGCTTATTCTCTGTCAGTTACAGACTGGAAAAGGACAGGAGGATGAAAACTCCCTTGTATCATAACCATCCCTGCACCTGCATCTGATTCCTGAAGTATGATGCCCTGAGGGCAGAACCATTACACGAGCTCTGACATGGCCCGTATTTACTGTAGTTCAGGAAAAATCTGATGGAGTTATTTTGTGTCAAGACCTTTTCTAACCCATTTCTATCAGGAAGAGAGTAACAATAGCAGAACATGCGGTGTTAAGCCTCGTCTTTGCTTCCCCGCTTCTGCAAAGTAACTCAGCTATTCTGGCTGATACCTAGAAAGATTTTCTTCTGTAAGAAAAAGCCTACTACAGTTATTAATTATTACTAATGTGTGTTTGAACCTGAGACACTTTATGAGAATGTGACAGAAAAAGTCATTGCTTTTCTGCTGACATCTGTCGTAACATTTGGGTTATTTTCTGTAAAATAAGTTAAAATGCCTGAATAATACAGAAATAATAATCCTCCTGGAAATATTGATTTTTAAGCAATATTAAAGCTTATTATTCAGAAAAATACTGTTCTGCTAAATACTTTCTGGGGGGAGAGCACATTTATTTCACTCCTTTCTGCTGCTCATCTGTTCATTTGCTCTTGGTATTTCTCCATGAGTGAGCACTGCGGGGGATTGCCTATCGAGAAGCTGTCGAGCGGCGAAGGCTTCCAGCAGGGAGGAGGGCAGAGATCTAATGGCTTCTAGCACAGCTGAACTCAGGTCAAGCAACAGCGCTGGAAGCCCTGTGAACAGGATTTTGTTTAGAACACATAAAAACCACAGAAAGAAAAGCTAAGTCTCCTTTCCACTTTAGAAGTTATTTAAGAGTACGCTTGGTCAATTGCGTCAGTCCACAACCAAAATACAGACGAGACCATCACCCCGAGTCTCCTGAAAGAACTACACCTATCACAAGGGAGCAGTGAAGCCCCTGGTCTCCTGTCAGCATAAAGTGGGTGCGGAAAACAGAGGGAAGGCATATGGCTCCAGCAATGATAATACCTCCATCAGCGTGCCTGCCAGTTCAGCCGTGATGTTTGAAGGAATGCAGCCTGAATAGCTCCCATGTCGATTACTTGCACCGGTAAGCAGAGGCAGCAGAGGTAGGCTGAGAAAGGCCTTTCAGCTGCAGTCCAAATCCTGTCCTTGGACTCATCCGAGTATAACACAGGTAGAAACCACAAACTAATCCTTTTTTATTATGCATTTAAATAAAAAGAAGATGTTGTTAATTCATTATAATTTTAAAAAAATCAAACATTTTTGAGTAGCAGGAATTTCCAGTGCGTGACTTCAGCAATTATTCCCTTTGTTGACTAATTTGTTTCTCTAGTCAAAACTAACACATTTTTGCAGTCTGTAATGCTAGGGCTCATTATCCTAATCCCTAATGCAATTGCAAAGGAAAAGACTGCAAAGTCCCACCTTTATTTTTTGTGGAGAGAGAAGTCCACAGATAATTTGAAGCTTTTTCCCAGGATTTGGTACCCATTTAAAAGTTGGTATTAATTTTAGATTAGATGCAATGTATTTTTAGAGTAGATGCAATGTATTTTTAATACTTCAAGATAGAACAAAAAAAATGCAATGCAAAGGAATAGCACAGGAAACATTCCTGACAGATTTGTGTATATATTGAAGCTGGAGGGAAAAGGATCAAAAAAGAGTATATCAAATCAACAAATAATATTGCAACACTGATGTTTCAAAGTTCAGTAGAAACTTTTTCTCTGGTAATCTTATGGAAATCATACCATTTTGGAAGAAAAAGGCAATTAATTTCGAGAGTATCTGTTTAGGATTACTCTACTCATTTTTTTTGCACACAGATCTATCGAGCAAATCTATGTCTTCATAGTTCAATTTTCTGGGTACGTTTATATCGTATGTTTGAATTGGGCTCAAGACCAAAGACTTGGCTCAGGCAACGATCTAACCCCCACTGCTGTATCCAAATTAGAAAACAGACTAAAACTGAGGTATTACAGCCAAATGCCTTGTTGAAGGCAGCTGCCATTTCTTGTCTGACAGCAGCCTGGACTACGTGAAAACTACTTTACTGTTCCAGTTTGCAGGAAAACAGAGAAGCTGACTTTCACACAGTTGTCTTAGGTGATGAATACTCACGTTCCTCCGACCGCCTAAGGGCACTAAGTCCCACCAAAGTGCAGTGTCTGTGACCTCCTAGCTGAGATTACTGATACACCTCTTCTCAGTTTCAACCTAGACAGGCCACAGGTGACTTAAGGTGACTCGTCTTTCTGTGTACTGGACAAGGGGAGGAGAACAGCTTTTCCAGGGAAGCACAGGTTGCATCTGAGAGGTAGCAGCATCAAGCTGTAGCTGCTGTTTTTTCTCTGTGGCTTACTCTGCACGCATTTGCTGGAAGGAGCTGATGCTCCCAAAGAGGCCCCACTCTTCTCTAAACTTTTCTTCCAGACATGATCAGAAAAGTATAGAGAAATGGCACCAGCAAAGGCTTGAAAATTTATTGGGACAATCTGCTAGTTAGGGTTAACACTCTGGTCTGAAAGGAGAACTAACAATAATAAACATAATTCTAATGTATGTGTGTGCATGTGTATACATGTGTGTTGTGTGCTGGCTACCCTCATGGTGAATTTCTGGCTAATGCTAATGCCATCTACTCCAGAGGGCCAGAAATCCACTTTGAAAGTTTGTATATGAACCTTCAGAGAAGGCAGTATAGCTCCTGAGGCGCAAATCCTACTGAACCTCAGCTAGGAAATAAGCAAACCAATTCAAAATTCCAGTGTTTTTTTTTTCCCAGATATTTGTTTAGAGGCTTTACGCTCTGACGTATTATGATTGCACGTTCTTTTCTCAGTTACGCCAGTATAAGTGAGGAGTAAGTCTACTGAAATAAAATTTGTACTGGGATATTGTGTAAGGCAGAACGAATGGCTACATGCAAAGACACTGCACTGCAGTGGCTCTTCTTAGATATAAAACCTCTCTAATACCCATCAAATAGTACAAGGGTAGTTTCAAAATTGAAATATCTTAGCTGGGAGACAACCAGCCAGTCAGAAGCATAATATGAAAAAGGTAATAAAATGATTCAAGAGAGACAGTGAAAAGGAAAAAATATAAATAACCAAAAATGCATAAGCAGCCCAAACAATGAAAAAGCAGCAGTTATCCAGGACCAGCAGAAAACACACCAAGTAGCCAATGTTAGGCAGTCACTGCAGAAGTGTTACATCTTCCATTTCCAAATTGGAGATTCCTTTTTGTTTGCACAAACATTTGGACAATGATCGTTTCTCCTGCCACAATGCTGATTTACATGTAACAAAGCTACTTATGCACAGTCAGGTGTATACATTATTTAGAATCCACTGTGTGCCAGGCAACTGGCAACTTGCCAGTGATCAGTCTTCTGTTGGAGAGGTTTCTGCTGCCAATAAATTTATTGACATGTAAATTAGGTAACCAACCACAGAGCACAGTTAAGAAAGAGCAAAGAACTTACATAAGTCAAATAACCCACAGGTAAACTCTACAATCAAATTTGGTCACAATTTCTTTCAGTACTTGCGTCTACAAAGAAACCAATATAAAGGGAAATTGACTGACCTCAGATATTTTGTCTTAGAAACACAGAATTTCATTAGTCTCCAAACTTCACAACCAAGGTCTGTGAAACAAGGAACTGTCTCTACTTTAGTTCAGTCAGGACGGGCTTGCACGATCACCCACAAAACCATTTAGTTCTTACCTGGGTGGTACCCAGATGGGGCGTGATTGCTTAAGAGCCCTGGTGCAATACTGTTATAATGAGCTTCATAGAAGCGGGTTCACATGCTTGAACTGAATTGTTTGGCTTCACTGAAAAATAATTATAGTTGGTATGGGAAGATAAAAGCGAAATAAGCAAATGGTGCCTCAGCAATATAGACAAAGGACAATTCCGGTGTCTAAATATGGATGTTGAATGATACATTGAAAACATCCCAAAGCCTTCAAGACATCCACACAGGGCTTCAAGTCATCATGCAGAACCTATAAGAGACCTATGCCCTTTAGGAAAAACAGCTGTAGGTCAGGAGAGATACGGCCATTTAAAATGGTGACGGAAGCCTGTATTTAGGCATCCAAAAATGCGCTTTCGTATGCTATTTTAGAGATAGAAGAATCTCACATGCTAAAGTATGCCATGCATAGCCTGTGCACCCTGCAGAAATAAGAAGCCATAAACACAGAGGTGCAAGACAGAAACTCCAGTTTCTGCTCCTCGCCCCGCTACAGCTTCTCTCGGAACTCACAAAGAGTGTGTGCAAACATGGCACCTAGCAGGTGCATCGTGCACTGCAGGTGAATTCGTCTCCTTCTGCAAAGGGTAACTGTGCAATAAGACCCGAGAAACTCCAGGGCCTTAGAGCGCTTCCAGGTGCCTGCCGACGGCAATGCCTTCCACCGGCAGTAAGCTCCCTGCCGCGGGAGGCCTGGCCATGGCAGACAGCTGTCCTTCATCCCCTGCCTCGATTCCCGCAGGAGAACTGCAGCTTATTGCAGGAGGGTAAGGGTGACTAGGGACTGAAGATTGCAGGAAAGGTAGTTATGTCTGCTAACTATTCAGTCTAAATCTAGCTAAAATTACCCACTAAGGATTGTATCATGGAGCTATTCTACAAGCCAACAAATCTGGGTAGTGACAGAAAAGCTGGATTTTTACTTCACACATTGGCAGCTTCTGTTTCAGACCTGAAGAAGTCACCGCATGTCATCTGGTTTGTTGCTCCATTGATATCCACTTGTCTAACAGAAGATAGTATTTCTTCCCCAACCCCTTTTATTCCTGTTCTCACAGAGCTGCCTCACCACGCCTGCAACATAAAATATCTGCCATTCCAGGTGACAACAACTCACAACACAGGGAGTTTGTAAAGCCTGTTACTGTGGTCAATCAATGCAGGTAAAAGAGTGAGTAGAAATCCAAGTGCAGGGTCTTATCCTCTGGTTTCTGAGTTTTCAAGTGAACAAAAAGCAGTACAAAGAACAAGGAGCCTCAATTCAATTTTATTTCTGCCTCTGGCCTCCCTGGTGACCTCTGTGCTTCACTTCGGGAAAAACAACCCTGATGTCCTGCGTAAAACACTGTCAGATCTACTGATGAAAGCCACCAGCCACCAGGCTTTCTTGATTCTAAAGAAAAACCTCCATTTATGACATTCTCACAGAAATCCAGGCAGCAGAAAATATTTCCTGACTCAAAACTTCAGACTTTCTGAGTACATGCACCGAAAGAGAGGCAGAAAGAGACTCCCCAACTCCCCAGACCTTCCTATTGCAAATGCAAAAATGCAGGTAGGTTTTCTAATGAAGGTAAAGCGGCACTATTTCCCATATGTTTTGGAATACTTCGGGGCTGTTTACTTGAAGATAGGAGGCTGCTTTAATAACATTGTTATATTTTACAGCTTTCACTATAATGCGCTGCAATTTTGCTTTATGTTCTTAAGCCACATATACACAATTCAAATTAAAGATGTTGTTGCCCTGACATCCTCTGTATAATTGTTTCACAAAAGACGTGAATGGATTGTCATCAGGCAAAATCAGAAATTCACGTTATGTTGATTAGGTAAGCCATTAAGATAATGTATCTATTAACATCCATGTAAAGAAGCAAATGAAGCTGAACTGAATAGTTTCAGCTTTGTTGATTCTTTGTATATACATATCACTATGAAAGTAAGTGTGTGGGTTTTTTTAAAATACACCTTCCAATTTATTTTTGGGGATGGGGCAAGGGGAGGCCAACCAGCATTTAAGAAAATTTATAACCCAATTAGACTGTTCTTTTGTAGTTTTATTGTTTGTTTCTTTGTAATTCAGCTCTCTTTAATTGGATGTGATGTTATAGAAATGTCATCTATGGAACAAAGAAATAGTTTAAATAGGGTTTGGGTTGTTTTTTTTTTAATAACTCAGTGGAAGGTATCATCTACTACTATTTCTATAAGTGTATAAAATATTCAATTTTTAACATTTGTAGACTTATAGGGGTGTTTTAAAGACTGCTTAATTAACTACTATTCCATAAAAAGGTGAAATAAACTAAGAGTTTAGTGAAAATCATGGTTTTGTATTATGTATTAATCTCACAACTTCAGTTTGTAGAAAGAGAGGTTATCATGTCAATATTAAGTAACTATCTCAAAATAAAAATATTCTTTATATACTTGCTAATTAATTAATTAATGAAAAAACAGAAATCAATATTTATAATTAACATTAATTAAACAGATTCTTCAGGCAAAAACATTTACATAGATATTAAATATATGCATCATTCACATCTTAAATTCCTGCGTTTTTTTTTCTCTCCTATATCTGTTTACCAACAGAAATTGTGCTTTAGATGATACTTACAAGATAGCCTGGAAATTTTAACATACGAATTCTCTGTAATTTCTTTTTCCTTTTTTCAATTCTCTTTATCTTTTTTTCCTAGTGTTCATTCGCTTCTCAGTGTAAAACTGAGAATTAGAACTTTTATCTTCCATACTGTTTTAAGCTATCATGTATATAGCACTACAAAACAAAGTTGCTGGTTTACCTTTAACCACAGAATAGGCAGTGAGAGTCAGACATGCTAGAAAAAAGGGAGGAATCAGTGACTGGAAGAAGGAGATTACCTGGCTGGGTCGTATCTCATGCATTAGAACATCATGCAGTAATTCTTGGACACATATTAATACTGATGTGAGTTCCTCATGTCTCCTTAAGGCTTCCTTTTGAAGCACAGTTATTCTGCCCTCTCAGCATATTTGACCTCTCTACATTATGATCTTTTTGTTTACTAGAAATATTGACACACGCTAAGTAATGCCTGGACAAAGACTATCATGGGCTAGTTTCTCATACATCACTGGAAAAAAACAGACCTTTCATTTACTTTCAGATTTCTTCCAACTTATGAGGATTGCCAACAGCGAAATAAGAAACCACAACAAGCACCTTGTACCTACAAGACTAACAACAGTACCTTCTACACTGTTCTGAGCAAGACGCCTGTGCTGCAATGTATTGCGCAATCCATCCCGGGAGTATCAGATCTGAATTTGCAGATTTGCTGAGTGACGCTTATAAAACCACTGGAGAAAGATGATACCTTGTACAGCCCTTAGTCATGCTAGGGAGAGAATGCTAGTCTCTCTCAATGTGACAGCCTCCTGACATTTTAAATTTTTCAAATTGATGCAGTAAAAGCAGACAACACACAACTTTATCATGAAGATCATCGCAATTAGCAAGCTGCAAAATGAATGTGTCCCTTCAGAAAAAGGAAAACCATGCATTTGCCTCCTTGCCCCTGAGATGAGAGGACATGACTCTTTGCAGAGGTAGAGACGATTCAAACAGCAAATACACCTTTAGTGAACCATTTGTTATCGATTTGACCATAGAGGTGGAATGATCAGAGGTTCACTCCTGCTGCATTGAGAGGTCTTGGTAGGAGGCAGGAGAAAAAGAAGGAAATGGTGGGACTTGATTACCTCTGTGCTTCTTGCAACATGAGGTAATACAGTGTAAAAAGCTTTTATTCTTTTCGTAGGAGAAGTTTGTGACTGAGAAACATATGAGGCAGACTGAGTGAAAGAAGATTTCAAACAAGAAAACTAGGAATAAAAAGGACTAAATCCCTTGGGAGAAAATTGAAGAACCTGAAAACTTTCAAAACAAAACATAAAAATCAGTTCAAGCAGCTCTATTATGAAGCTAAAGCAATGACATAGGTGTCCACTCCTTCTCTCTTTCCACATTCACTCCAGAACTCCTCGGACCCCTACTGCCCCCATTAAACTTTGTGACCAGCAGGCATGTCAGCCACTTTACCATACACCCCATTTTCAGAAGCAGGAATAACACACTGCTCAGATATGGTCGTATTAGGTAATTCTCATCTCTTTCCTAACTTTTTAAGGTGGTGGGGAAGCTGTTAATACCTATGGAGGACAGGCACGGTGGTAAACTGCAAGAGAGGAACGCACTGTCTCCGAAGGAAAGCTTCTCACAGGTTACTTTCCCCTACGGTGCAACTACACTGCCTGGTCATTTGAAAGGAAGACAGGGAATGGTGGTGTGAAAGCCCTCTCCTGCTCTTACTCTTTCATTTTTCACTTTTGGGTAGGCAAGTAGAGCCCTACAGAGGTTCTTCCCCATCGCTCTGTGGGTAGTAAAGGAACCTGTCCCAAGCAGAGAATACATCAAGAAATTAATTGTGAGCTACATTAATACCAGAAACTGTTACTGATCTTTTCCAACACTTGGGTTTCAATAACTGCATTTTTTCCAGTTATCCCTAACACATATTAACAAATCAAATATTTGCATTTCCGAATAGGAGACGTTGCAAATTTCAGTAAGTTTTCCTTACTCTCTAGTGCCCCATGCGTTCTCCTAAGTCTACACTCTTGGCCTTCTTTTTTCACTTCAGGTAACCCCGTACTGCAAAGAGATCTTTTGCCAGTCTACTAATAAGATTTGTATGTTCATGTCCATTTAATGTTCATGTCAAGAAATTATATTGATTAATCACATTTTGTTTACTTGCCAAACCTACCTACTATTTTGCAGAATGGTCAAGTAATAGTTGCTGCTGTTTAAACATTTTTTTTAACATTAATATTCACAGTCTATAGCAGTCTAGCTACTTTCAAGACAAAACAAACACTGGATTTCTACCCTGGAAAGGTGTATGACCTAATTTTCCCTAAGAATCTTTGCTTTTAGCAAACTTAGGGGAGCCAGAATCTTACCTGAGATGGCATTTGCCAAACAATTTTCCAGTGCTGGCTTCTGATGAACTCTTTTTATTTGTCCAAGAGCAGATGGCCCAACCAAATAACTGCATTGGCTTCTTTTGCCAGGTGTAGGCCTATCACACTTCAGAGCTCTTTACTAGCTTCATTTTCCATGCATCCTCACTGCTGCCTCTCAACAGGAGAGAGGCGACTGTTATTTCTATCCGACCTCGTGCCAGCAGAGAAACGCCTGCTCTGGTTTGCTCACGCAGCCTTTTTTTCAGCCAGTTGCCTGATCTTGCATGTCGCTCAGTAGTCTTTGTATCTGCTACTCGCTATAGCTCCAAAAAGAAGAGCTCCAAGAAATGCTGATTTTCCTTAGCAAGACTTTTTCTTTCTGAACTAGATCCCCTTAGCCTCTTGAAATTCCTGAAGCCATTTCTTCTCTACTTACTCGCAGGTCAGTCATTCTTGGTCATCTCCTCTGTGGAAAAACATTTCTCCCTGCCTTTCAGGAAATTGAGTTATTCTGGCATTCTTGGGGTTAGAAAGACACATAGCCTTCAGTCTACAAGGACAGCCATTTAACTGCTTCTGTAAAGCAGGAGAACATTTCATTAAAGGGATTAATTCAGATCTGACATTACAGAGTTATGACACTGATAAACAGTGACTGAAATCTTGTCCAAGATCTGGTGACAGTAAGTCAAAATATCTAAGATTGTACATCAAGGCCGGGCAGGACCTTTAAAAAAGGAGACTGTCACCAAGTAATTTCACAAAACCATTTCTTTAGAAAACACAGGGGAAAGAAAGCAGGTGAGAACGGAGATGAAGCTGACAGTAGAACTGTTAAATGCCGAACACGCATTCAAATGTGATTAAATGGCAGTATTTGCAGAGTCATTGATCAAATGTGTGTTTCAGTTTCCAATTCTGCTCTGGATTAATATTTAATAATAGATTAATATTTAAACAAAACACCTGGGGCAACAGGTAGTATGACAAACAGAACCAGGCCAATTTAAAAAACTTATATAATGGTACCAGGACCTTTTCTCTGATATTGCAGATGAGTTCTTGAGTCCCTCTACCATTTTGTGCATGTTATTGGTGGAACACTAATACAGGATACAGTCATAAATAACCAGGTAGCGCTTCTGTCCTGCCTGAGCATAGTCAAAAGTTGATTATGGCCTTAAATGCTGGTGATATTTTTGACAAAGGCTTTTGTTTTTCCCTTAGTCTATGACAAACTCATGAACAGCGAACGTGTATGGGTGAGATACAGTAAGGTTTCACTAAGTATCTACTGCACTTTATTCTTTTATATCGTCTTGGCTTTTTCGCTGCAGAAAAGGTTTCCCATTTAAACAGTATGCATGCAATTTTCAAATCTGACTGCCAAGACTTCAATTCATTTTTTGGACACTCAAAATTGAATGTGATTTTCAATGATACAAAGCCTCCACAGCTTTATCTGCAAGAAATAATTTTACAATACACAGCAACAAACCCACTGAGGCTTTCCAAAACTTGTATTTTCAAATAAATCCTTTTTAAATATATAAAGACAGATCTATTGAAAGAATTAAGAGAGACATATTTTTGCTGAGGTCACTGAGCTTAAGCTCTATTTTTCCCTACCATGGAAGGTGACAAAAAGCTGGAATATCAAAAATGACCATGAACCAAAATTCCAAGTGGGAAATGACTCAGGGTAATACGAATATTTACTACTGGTCATTCTGAAGTGTTTTGTTTCGATTTCTAGATTTTTTTACTGTCCGTTCCAAAGTGAAAAGAGACGTTAATGGAATAATGATTTGGAAACAGCTCTAAAATTATCAGAACAGCCATGTTTTAAACTGAAAACAATTGTTCAAATCAAAATTTCCCAAACAAATGTTTGGTTTCAATGAACTGGTTTTTCATCATGCAAACATTTTTTCCCCAAAAGGAAAACAAACCCCTCCTGAACACATTTTTTTTCAGACCTTTGAAAAGTTCTTCATTTATCTATGTCCCAGTGTGTCACTTCCATTCATTTGTGAAAATGTAGATTTTTCTTTCTTTTGCCAAAATAATGCTAGACAATATTCTAGCTATATTAATTTATATAGGAATGCTAGCTTCTTATACTGAAATAAGTTTCAGTGTGCAAAAAAATATTTCCTAGGAAATACCATCCTTTGCAGACTTAAGGCCTCTCTGAACTTCATTATGAATGGTACAAGAAGATAATTCCTAGGACGTTACTTCTAAAGAGACTTAAGCAAAAGACTTACACTGGCTGCTATTCTGTATGAAAAAGATGAAGCAATCAGAGGTCAGGAGTAGCCCAAGTAACAAAAACAAACATAGAAGTATTTTATAAGACTTGCTTGAAGAGGTTCTTGACTTATTTCTTGGTGTGGTTTTTTTTTCCCTTCATCATGTACTCTTTGTCTGTATTTCATAGTCAAACTCTAAGTCTTGACCCTACCCCTTGCCCAGCTGATAGCGTCACTGTGCTGCTCACAAGCATTGCACTGGCAGAGCTATCCCATAACCAAAGCCAACATACAAGGAAGCAGCAAGAAATTTTTACTTTGAAGCTGAGCTCAGTATGGCCATACCGGCTTGAACATGCTGTCAGATAAAAATGGAAGCACAGGAGGATCATTTTACCATCAATAGTATTGACGGTAGGTGAGTGAGAAAAGGGTTTTCCTTGTCTCTTTAGCCAAACTGCAATAGACATAATGGTGAGGCCGCACCTCGAATACTGTGTTCAGTTTTGGGCCCCTCACTACAAGAAGGACATTGGGGTGCTGGAGCGTGTCCAGAGAAGGGCAACGAAGCTGGTGAAGGGTCTGGAGCACAAGTCCTACGAGGCGTGGCTGAGGGAACTGGGGCTGTTTAGCCTGGAGAAGAGGAGGCTGAGGGGAGACCTTATCACTCTCTACAACTACCTGAAAAGAGGTTGTAGCAAGGTGGGTGTCGGTCTCTTTTCCCAAGCAACAAGTGACATGACAAGACGAAACAGCCTCAAGTTGCGCCAGGGGAGGTTTAGATTGGATATTGGGAAAAATTTCTTCACTGAAAGGGTTGTCAAGCATTGGAAGAAGCTGCCCAGGGAAGTGGTTGAGTCACATTCCCTGGAGGTATTTAAAAGATGTGTAGATGTGGTGCTTAGGGACATGGTTTAGTAGTGGACTTGGTAGTGTTAGGTTAATGGTTGGACTCGATGATCTTAAGGGTCTTTTCCAACTTAAATGATTCTATGATTCTAAATTATTCTATAATCACTTTGAACATCATTTCCATGTAGAGATGTTGCAGCCATCTGTGAAAGGTGATGTCTTGATCCCAATGCAACTATCTATTAACTTCAGGGGGTCACCATTGCATAAGTCTCTGTCCACTAGGAGTCAGCTAAAGGATCTATGTTTTAAGGAACTCCTCAGAAAAGCTGATTTTGCATTCTCTAAATAATCCTTTACATTCCCAACCTATTTCTCTACACAGAAGTCTGCAACATTGTGAATGAACTTCCACTGCATTTTCTCATGACAGTACCTAGCAAGGCCCTGCTCCTCCACCTGAATGACTCCTTAAGTCTTCATAAGAAGTCATTTACTCCAGGAGTGCTGCCTCCCTCTCTCACAAGGCTAGGACTGACCAAGAGTTTCCAAGGTTATCCGAGGCTGGGATACTCAAACAACTATATGCAGTGGGTAACCACCAATCAAGGGTTGAGACTGATGAATTCAAACCTTATATGAATGTTGCTGTCATTCTTTTCCTTTTTAGTACTCTGCTGCTTTCTATGAGTAGTGTTTCCCTCCTAATTCGTTTTACTTTGGCGAGAAGCTATGTAGTTCACCACACATGAGCTTTATCTATGTACAAAAGACTGGAATACAGATAAGGCTGCTTCAGAAATGTTTGCTTATCAAGTAATTTTGAACCTAGATTTCTGTAAGTAATATAGAACTGGATAAAATCTATCATTCTTGAGTTCTGACTTAAAAGTAGGGGTATACTGAGGAAAGAAAGATGGTTTAGTGAATAGTGAAATAATACATCAGAAATCAGGAGATTTGATTTTAGGAGCCTCTCACTTAAAACTGCCCCTCTTTCCCCAATATTTACATTTTGTGAGACTGCCACTTGATCTATGTCATATCTCAATTTTCTATCAGCTGAGTGGGAAATACTTCCTTGCTCTCATGAACATTTTAGTTAAAATTCACCCACAACTGCAAGACAATCCACTATTACAGCAGTGAGAGCAAAACAGGTAGAACTATCCAGTTTTTCATTCCAGCACTGTAAGACATTCAAGGACATCCAGGCAAAAAATGATGACACTGTCATGGATGGCAAAGAGAACAGCATTCCTTTTAACTCGGTGTTAGCAATTCTGTAACTGTTGTACTACTTAGGTACCATTTTTAAAGTTCTTAAACCTCCTTTTCAGAGATATGTCTATTAAAACAAAGGTCTCCAACTCTTGCTACTGTATCAAAAAGTACTTGTGTGATACTTGTTCTTCAAAAAATATTTTTACAGCAAAAATTGCAAGACAGGAAAGGTGCACAGGAAAATTATTCTTTCGAAAACACATTCTTGTCCTACTAATCAGACAACATGACCCTACGAACAGCCTAAATCCCTTGCCCCCATTTGTTCCAAGCCTGTAAAATATCCTTACACATTTGCAAGAAAACCAACCAAAACAATCATACTAAAATAAATATCTTGGTGACATTCGTATCCCCTGACTGTAATCTTATGTCTCCCTCTGAGTGGTCCAGAAAATTAAAACCACCTGTCAAGTCTTACATTATCAAATTAATTAGATAGCTGGAAGCTAGGAACAGGGAGCAGTAAAAGAAGCTATAACGTATGTGAATGGATCTTCATTAACTACCATCTATCAGAGGGAATGATGCTGACTCTTTCAATGAAATACATTAAGATCATTGGGTATTGTCCTGGATCATAATTGAATGTTTACATTTTTGACAAGAGGTATAAACTACTTTATGAAACTATTTTTTATCAACATATTTTTAGAAGGAGTGGCAGATGAAAAAAGAGAACAGGTAAATACTTGATATTTTTTAAAAATTGGTCTAAGTCTTTAAACCTTCTTATGCCAATAAGATTTATTCTCAGTTGAGTAGATTGGGTTTTTTTAAGCTTTGAATGAATTTTTTTTTTAAACTACCATCAAGAATGAGAAATACCAGTTGTTAGGAAAAAGAGAGATAATCAATAATGATACTATCAGTTATGGTGCTGTAAATTTTTAAGTCCAGTGGGACCAATATAACTAGTTTGTGTGAACTTCAGCATAAAAAGGAGAACAAATGCAATTAAAAGAGTATTTTTTTACCATGTGGCCAGATTATATGACAAACAGTACACACAGAGATAAAAACAACAGTGGGGCATAAAAATACAGAGGGACATTTATGTGAAGCTTTAACTGAGCTCATTTAGTACAGTAATTCTAAATTGAGCTCATTTAGTGCCATAATTCTAAATGTTTTCCAAACAAGTACAATTTTATAGCAGAAAGATATTTTGGGGGACCTCTTTCTATCCATAAATGGTGGGATGGGAATGCTTTGGAGCTCCTGAGGAGTGCATTTTCAAAGGGTAGCAATTGCCAGATGTGAACACTGATGTAAAGAATGTATAAAAAGTGAGAGTGAAATAAAAGAGCAGTCTAGCAAGCGTTCTTTTCCAAAATTATCAGAAAGTCCCAGAGGCACTTGCCAGTGATGGTGAATTTCCACAGTGCCACAAACTTGCATGTAACCAAGAAAAGTTTCTGTAAATTTTAACTGATAATCAGAAATACTGGTTCCTCCAACTCCTTAAAAATGGGAGGGAAATATCCTAAAACTGCCACTCTAGTGCCATTTCAGCCCTTTTGTTGCACCGCAACAGTGGGGAAAAAAAAAGAAATAGACAATCATTTTTCTTTAAGAATCTTATTTCAGGGCTGGTTAGTATTGAAGATAAAGAATGGTTTGTATTTTCTCTGTTACTTCACATTTTAAATACCTGCACATTCTTCTTCTAGAATAAGAGATGTTTCTGTTGCTAACTTACACAAATTCCTACAAAATTAGTATCTTCATTATATATTTCTATATTTTATTGAACTATATATTTTAAGAAGTATCAATATGCCTCTCAGGGTAAGTTATATTAAAATGTGTAAGAACTGCAAAGAAACCTTTTGGAAATATAATTCTCTTCCAGTTTTAAAATAATGCATCTCCTTACTTATATCCTCCCAATGCGGTATTAACCAATCCAGTGCCCAGTGGATGTTATCTATTTGATTCAAATCCTTTCTTATTCTTTTTGGGGTTTTTGGTCAATCTTATTTTAAACATAAGTTCATTCCAGTGGACATTTCCTTTCCCAGCCAAAACCAGTATACTCTTCTCTTTCTACACCTTTTCACAACTCCACTTAGTGAAATCCAGAGAATTTTCATACACCTCATACTTTTTAGCTGATAAAACCCAAGATTCAAAGGTAACTTAGAGCAGAGTCGTGGTCAGAAGAGCAGAGGAGAGCAGCTAGCAAGGACCAAACAAAAGATGTTCTTCTGCTTGACAATCAGCCAAAATCCTTTCTGTAAGATCTGAAATCTCTCAAAATATTGTGGCACATATGCCCTCTCCTGAAAGCCATTTTGAAAACTTTCAATTATAATGGCTACACCATACACATGACTACTTAAATAAAAACCCATCACATTCTCAATGACTTGTATGGGTTGAATCAAGATCATGGGACAATTCTAGGCATTGGTTCTCCAGTGAGTTTTTCACGACATTCAACGGCACTCTGCAAATTCAAATATCCTCCTCTGGTATTCTCAAACAAAAAAAGTTGCATTTATTTTCTTTTTTTTTCCAATGTCCTTTAATAGAAAAATGACTAATTCAGTTCAGCTCAAACTCAAAAATAATTGTTTTTAAGCTAAGACCCACTATATGATAAAGACAATGTTCCAGATGTCCTGCCCAATAAAATAATGAGAAAAAAATGCAAAATGGCTTTTACAGAACTTAGGTTGCATGTATTTGCAGGTTAACACTCAACCAAAATTTACAAAATAACCTGCTATGACAAGAAATTCCCTAGTCCCCAGTAGGGATATAATATTTTTTCTAAACTTATTTCCATTAGATTTATTTTCCTAATTACTTGATCCTTATGGACTCCAAAGAAATGTTTGACACCGAAGAGCCAACCTTAGATTTTCCTGGAAAAAATTCACCATCCTGACACACTAAAGGCAATAGTAATTACTTTGTATTGCAACCTGAAGTGGTAAAACTCCATCTAATACATGCCTTCCAGCCATGACCAGCCCTGCTTGACACCAGTGGAGAATTAGGGGCCATTAGTTACTGCTATTGATCAGATGCTGACTTACGAAGCTGCTTAAACCTGGAAACCTCCTACGTAACACTGAATTTGTCATAATTCACTTGACAAAAATTGCTAACTTTACTGAAAGTTATTATATGAAATCACATACAGCACAACTTTTCTTATGTTGTATCAGTGTGAAGCGGTATTTCCAGATCCTGGAATTTATCCGTAACTGTCATGAATAAGGTGTTAACAAGATCTCCTGGTTTTGTCTGGGATAGGGTTAAATTTCTTCTTAGTGCTGTGTTTTGGATTTAGTATGAGGAGAATGTTGATAACACACCAATGTTTTCAGCTGTTGCTAAGTGCCCTCTTAGTCCAAGGACAGCTCCCATGCCTACTGACTGAGCTAGGTACACAAGATGGGAGGGAACATAATCAGAACAGCCAGCTCAGCTGGCCAATGGGGTATTCCATACCATGTGACATCATTCTCAGTATATGAATGGGAGGCGTGATCCAGGAAGTACCGATCGCTACCTGGTTATCGGTCAGCGTGGGTGGTGAGCAATTGCATTGTGCATCACTCATTTTATATATTCTATCATTATTATTATTATTTTCCCTTTTCTGTTCTATTAAACTGTCTTTATCTCAACCCATGAGTTTTTCTCACTCTTACCCTTCCGATTCTCTCCCCGCCCCACCGGCGGGGGGAGTGAGCGAGCGGCTGCGTGATATTTGGCTGCCTGCCAGGTCAAACCACGACACAAGAACAAATAATATGGTACAGCTCAGTTTCATTCAGTTCTTATAAACATTTTCCATTGACTCATCTAGCAAGGAGAAGAGGCAGCCAGACCTGTAAAGCAGTTGCTCCCTTCTGCCTTCAGAAAGGCCTAAGGAGCGCTGCCAGAAGGAAGCAGAAGGGCTGAAGGAGGCCTAGTGAAGAACAAGGCAAATGACCAGAAGACCACAAAAGGAGGAGAAAACAAAAGAAGTGGGGTTACTTATCCTACAGGAGAAAAAACTACGGGGAAATGACAATAGCTTTCAAATTCAAAAAGACGTGAACGTGTATTCTATTAAGAATAACATGCATGACTAGTTATAATTTGACATTTGACACAGACTGAAATAGCTTCTTTCTAGTGCATATCGTAGATAGTCCAAGGTGATCAGTACCGCAAATGGTAAGATGTCTGAATCGGGAAAGATTTGGATTTGGAACTAGATAACATTTCCAAGTGCTAAGGGTAAGCCTTTACTTTAAAATACTAGAATATTGATTGAAAAATTTGTTGACTCTGTCTTGGGGGGGGTCTTTTAAAACAGACACGTTTGTCAGAAATAACATGGGTATAAAACAATATGCCTTAGGCAGGGAAATAGACCAAATGAATTTTCAGTGTCTTTTTGCCTCCTTAGTTTTAGGAGCAAAGACATTTCAAATTCATCTCAGATTTTCCTAAGCTTACTCCTTCTCTCTTCCTAATTTAGGCACAGCTTAGAGCCAGGTTTTCTGAGTTGGATGCCTAAAATTCAGCTCCTAAATTGATAGCAAGGCAACTAAACAAAATATTTGACTCTAAGTGCTCGAGTATCTAAGAACTCCTCTCAGGACTTCTGCAGCACTGTGCTCTTCCCATGTTCTACAAACATAGCCATGCAAGTAAGGACAGTGCTCCAACAGGGCACCTTTGAACCAGAATTCATGGTCAGAATCAAATTATATGACAAACAATTGCTATAACTTTTATGTTGCAGCATTTTTGAGAGATTATCTTTCTGAGGCCATGAGATTCATTGCTTCCTTCCCGACACCGAAAAAGCAAAGCTAAATTCCTGCAGCCTCTCAAAATTCCTCTATTATGAAATGAGCAAGTGAAAGCCTTTTCCAAAATCAGTGTGGACCATCTACACTCACTTATTCACAGGAATATGAAAGGAAGAACATTCTACAATTCCTCCTGTTTATTGCACAGGTTCTTTAAAGGAAAATAAACTTTAACCTGAGAAATTACATTTTTAAGAGATGGACTCTGAAGCTTCTCAAGTTCCTATTAATTCATCTCTCCTTACTATGTTTTGTTTTTATTAGTTTACACAGTGGTGATGATCTGCTTACAACGACTGAGCATTTCTGACCCTCAGGAGAAAGACGTGCCTTCAAGAAGGATTTGAATTAAGAGATGGCATGTGTCTCATACAGGGAACAGAAAGAATTTTCAAACGTATAGGAAATGATGGAAAAATTTCTCAGGCCAGAGTAGAAAACAACCCCACACCAAAGGCTGAGCAGTCAAGTTATGTAGAAGAACAGAAGAGACAGAGGACAAGGAGACAAGAAGTTCAAAGTTTGTATGATGACACTAATAAAAAAAGCTCAAAAGGCACAGCTCCACCACTTTACATGGCCATATTTTTAACAGAGATCTTCTTGCTTCTGATTACTGTATGCTAAGAAGTTTAAAAAAAAAAACAAACCAGAATTAGAAGTTGGAAAGGGGCAGGCAAATTGATTCATTAGATGGGAAAAGCTGAGATTAGATGTCAGAAGAACCAACACCGCCATGCAATGGGGAGGAAATGAAGATAAGGCAGCTTTCTTGAAAAAACTCTATGTGGTTTTTTCCCTTGCTTAAGATAAGGCACACCTAGGAAACCTGAATCTCAGTCCTATCAGACTTTTAAAACTTTTATTTTTAAATAACAACATTATTTGTTACTAGTCAAAGCTTCCTGTTATATTTATAAGATATTTTTCAGCCACAGGCAATGCCAATTGAGGGGGCAGGAGGATGGATTAGCAGCACACAGGCTTCCTGCAAGGTTAGCCTCAAGTGGATTTTGAAGCTGCTGTTTCAGAGAGACTGAATTTGAGCATGAAGGAGGCAACCATATTCACATTCCAAAAGTGTCTGAATTCCTATCTTTAAATAAAAACAACACCACACTTGAAAAGTTGTATCAATTATATTACTTTTTAGCAATGGCTTTAAAGGAAGTGGTAAACAATAATGCAGAAACTCTGGCAAAAAAGACATTTCCATCCTGCATGCAAAATAATCCTAGATGGGAACTCATCATTTGAGGGCAGTGTGTTCACCAACACTGACCCACTCCCTTTATATAGCTTGTATTTCTGCTAAAAACTCTGCTTTGCTTTGCACGTATTTTTCACTGCATACGAAAGAGCGTATGTCTATGTGCATGCCGAATTTATTCCTTATAGAAGACTTGATATTTATATTGTAAGTCAAATATATTCATTCATGAGCTTAAAAGGTGACAGTTAGTTGTCCCCATAAAGGTCACTTAATGAATGAACAATGCTGACCTAGAAAGACCTTTTATTGAAGAAAATGTTGGTTATTTTAGCCCTGGACTTATTCCAACAGCCTATTTTTACCTACTTAATGTACCCCTTTGAATTTGGTATCTCAACTAGATTAATGATTTCCTCAGGACTAATCATCATCTTTGAATCTCCTTTACTCGTTTCCTTCTAGTAATAAAACTAAGCAACAGTGTGTTAAAAAAACCCCAACCTTATGCAAAAGCAGGTTAAGGATTTCAGAGAAAAAATATTCCGGTTCAGCTCAGGATGATCTATGAATGAATCAGCTACAAAGAGAAAGGAAGTAGGCTTTGGATTTGAACCAACAGCCTCGAGTTGTCTGCAAAGTAGTATCACCCTGCCATTTGTTAAAAAAATCAATGTGTTGAAAAAAAGCAATGAGTGAATTTCTTCAATAAAAGCACTTCTAGCCAGAATGTTGCATTTCTGAATAAATAATACAGAAAAAGCAGCAGCTTTTGGAGACAGTGATAATATTTGGATATATCTTTACATATGAGTAGTACATATTACTTAAAGATATATGGAAATACACAGGGGATGAAAAGTAATTTTTTGCTGTGTAACATATCTTAGTCTCTCACATTTGTCATAGTGTGAAATGAAGTACTAGGTAAAGTACCTCACAGAGATTCAAATTCTTATTTGATGAACACCAACAGCTCAGTGACAAAAACAGCTCATAGAAATAATGCAAAGAAACCTTTATATGTATCCCAATAGTATTCACAAGCCTTCAGAATTCAGTTACGTCTTTTTCAGTTAAGACGAGTGGGTTCCCCCACAACAGGCATGATAAAAATACATAAATAAAAAGGTCTCATATGTGATGTACAGCCCACAGTTTAAAATTAAAAACTTGGGTGGATCCTGCAAAAAAATGGAAAGAGCAAATGGTAGTGGTGAGATATTTGAGATTCAGGTAATAAACAAGCATAACAGACCAGCTGCCTCTCCTGTGTTTGTAGGCATCCTAGCAAACCTGAGCACTGAGGAGTGATTTCCAGTTGACTGCCCTATAATGCAATTTAGCATCAGGAAACAGCAAAGTGTGATATCTCTCTCTGCAAAACACAATAAAGCAGTCACTTGGCTACCATCATAGTAACAATGGTTGTTATCAAAGCCCACTTTGTAGCCATTTTGGGCACAACGAGGCACAGGGATCTTTGGCATCGGCTCCCATGACTGTGAAAGCCACCACTTCTTGACAGAGGAAGAAAGTGATGAGTAATCAATACCCTGCTGTCAGAGGAAAACACTCTGCATGAAGAAGGACATAGAAAGCTGTGTCTCAATAACCTCAGCTGCTTTGGAAGGTATGTTTTCTGCTGTCTTTTCTTCTTTATGCAACTAAGTCTTTCAGACTTTGACCAGGCCTGGCTGGTTAGAGATCCTGATAAACAAAGGTCCCCGGATTTCTGCCTCCACTAGTCTCACGCAGACACTCTTCACGCTCCTCAGGCCCCAGGAGGGGCCTCTTTCGAGGGAAGGCCAATGACCAGCAAGCCACAGCTGGAGTGAAATCAGAGGAAGTGGAGTTAACTAAAGCCCTGAGGCTAAGCTGCTGGTTCATGTATCCTGTATTTACCCCAGACTCAGAAAAGAAGGAACAGAAAAATCATATACCATCTCATCATATAGCATCTCATATAGCACATACCCCTCCTCTTTCCTTTTTCCCACTCCCTTGAATAAAATTCACAATCCTACAAACAGAGCTGTAGGAGTCTTTTTGCCACTTATTCTGAGTGTGAAACTGCCTAGTGTCCCGACCATTGCTACAACCTAATCTCTCAGGGAATAAAGCACAGGAGACAGCTTTTAGGCCCACACATTTTTTTTTTTTTTTTCTATTTGGTTACCATCAGTATAGAAAATCACATAGCCGTGGGGCTCCCCGCTGAAGAGCTCAAAGCTCTTTACATATAAAAGGGAATTAAATCCTCAAAACTACCTCCCATTTTATCCTCCACTACATAGGAGAGGAGATTCATTATGCCTCTTCCTTAATTTGCTGCTCAAAGATAATGTCTTCTTTGCCTGAGGTAATCTAGCCAGACCGTGAAGTACTGGTCTAGCACTGTTGTGCAGAGCACAGACAAGAGTATTCAGAGCAGGTGTACAGAGAAGAAGAGTAGATAGATTCTCCTAATGAAGAAACCTGGAAAATGCTATACTGGATAAAGAAATCTATTCTGCAAAGTTTCTTTGGCCTCTCTGAAAAATCATTGTCGTAGACTCCCAAGTTCTGCAAACATCAAGAATTCTCAGGTTCTTAGCCATGGATCACCTTTTTCCACACTGAAATCCTTTTGACTCTAGGGTGATCAGGTATCAAATACCTGCAACATTTCAAAGCTGCAGATGAAAGGGATACTCAATGACTAATTAAGTGGTAAATGCAAAGAAGAGGGTTTTCATGTGAAGAGTCCTGGATCTTTCCACTGTAGAAATATATGTACCAAACACATGCCTAAGGTTTTCTCTAAGGTATGCTTAGAGTTTTCATCTTCTTTTTGTCCATCTGCACTTTCTTTTCCAAACTGGAGGTTTGTCCAGTTCCCTTTTATTTCATAAGAAAACTTCCCTGAAGTGCAACTTCCTAGAGCAAATGAGCGACCACACCGTTTGAAAGGGCAGAAGACATATGCATGGGTGAGGACCATGTGATTTGTTAAAGACTTACACTGTTTACGTGTTAAGAACCTCCTTCAGAGCTCACTGTCTTGCACTTTCATGCCTCTACACAACTTCTGAGAAGTTATTCTGGTTACACAGATATGACAGATTTCTACCCCACAATCACTACAAGAAGAATGGGCATTACTGGAGCACATGCCAAGGGCTAAGAATTTATTTTTCAGCAATTATTCTAAAATATCACTGATGCTACTTAAAGGGTAGAAGATTATAAATGCATGTAACAAGCCATGATATAAATCTTTAGATCAGAGTGATTTATGGAGGAAGATGAAGCTTATTCTGAGAAATCTTTGATTCTGTCACATCTGTGAAACACAGAGGTATCTCACACCATAGACACAGACAAACACAAATGGGGTATGCTTCAAGAATTCCCATTATTATTCTAATGTATGGCATTAATATTTCCTATATATAGGCCATATTTAATCAAGGATCTTTAATTCTACTAAAAAGACTACCATGAAATTAGTGAAAAAATTATTGCCTTTCATGCAGCTGTCTACTTACTGTTAAAACTCTCGATATTCAGCATTCAACTTCTCAGTGCAAGCAATTTGAGAAGCTATAATACCTCTTTATTGACAGTCTCCATCATTTTTCCTAATGCAAAAACAAGACCCTGGCAACACTTCCAAATCCTCAGATACAGCTGTATGGAAGTAGATTTCAAATGAATATGAAGTTCCTTAGTCTGATAAAACAGATTAAACTTCAGGATCACGTCCTTCTCTACAGTGCAGCACACCAGATGCAGTAATGTCCGTTCCATAAGTAGAATTGTGAAATGAAAAAAAAGAAATTAGAAAATATTAATTCATTGAGCCTGAAGAGTCTTTTAAACATTCTAGATGAGTGAATTTTCCTGAGATTTCATATATTTCGTGGACAATTTTTCTTGTCTTTCTGGCAGACTGTGCCTGGATTGTAAAAGCACAGAAGTTTAATTAAAGTTCAAAGCTTTAAGCCAGGTGAGCCAAGAGGCAAAAGGAGTTTCACAGGGGTTGTTCAATAAATAAGCTTCAGATTTATCTATATCAAGTCAAGACAACACTGATGTTTGAGAGTTATTATTGAATGCCACTGATCAATCTCAGTTTGTTCCTCGTACACATTCATTTTCTCATAAACATTTATATGAATGAAACTTTAATGTATGATAAAAAGTGATGAATAAAGTTGATACAAAAATCACCAATAGCTATCCTTAATCAACCGTATAGCCATACAGCTCTACCCACCATCATTTCTCTGTGTATTTCTTCATGATGACGTTTTTAGCAGAGGTCCAGCCCATAAACTCCCCAGTAATTCTAAAACTTCTTATTATGAAAACGGAGTATTGCTTCTTATAAAACATGACATAGCAAAATAAATCTGAAGATTGCAATCATGTGTATGTTCTCAGCAAAGTTTTGCTGGCAGTGTGAACAAGCATTTTCCACTTTAGGCCTTGGGTTAAGAAAGCACTAAAGCTCATGCTTATTTTCATCTATATTCAGGAAACCATTTATTATGAGTCAAACTTAAAGGGCTTGGAGGACATAACTTATTCTAGTGATAGTCTTACGTTCTCTTCCTACCAATAATGTTCTCCTCAATCAGAATACCACTATTAAACGTCAGATTCCTTGACATAAAAGACTTGACTTTAAGAACTCCTCAATGTTTCCCCTAAACGGTTTTCAGCCTAGTTTTAATAAAGTGTCTAAATTAACTAGGCTTTCTGCAGTTATGTTGTCTGTCTGTATACCTATGACACTTTTTTGGTTCCTCATATATATATGCACAGAGGACAGAGGACACAGCAATTCTATCTAGTGTGAATTACCATTTGCTTTTCCTTGCTTGTGCAGAAATAATTTATGGTGTGCCCTTTATCTCCTCTCCATATACAGAGCAGCATCTAGAGAGATACAGGAAAACCCCATTCCCAGGGTAGTGATGATTGTATTGCTTACAATAAAGAAATTCAATTTACTTGTCAGTTCTTGCTCTGGGAACATACTGTGAGAAGAAAACTAAACCATGAGATGTTTTAGCAGAAGTATGTAGTAAAAACAGCACATGTAGCAAGGGAGACAAAGATCTGGCATTGATGCTCATTCCCAGTCTAGCATGGCTGCATGTTTACAACCTACAAAATATTGCTGAAAATCAGGTTGTTAGTCCTGGTGCTCAAGGACTGTTATTTAGTACAAATTCTAACACACCTTCACTCTTACAGTCATCACTGCAATACATGTAGTACCTGGCTTGACGACACGCTGTGTGTCAGACCCAACCAAACACTTAAGCACAGCCTTCATTATAAATATATGTTACTTTAAGTGTTTAAAGTTAAATTTGTGCATATGCATTTTTCCTGGAGTGGATATGCATTTTTCCTGGAGTGGAAGAATATTTTTTAACATAATTATTCTTAGGTGCTTATAGAGAAGAGAATCTCAGCTTTACAAAATCTAGTGATTTTAAATATTTTGGAAAGCCTACATGGGTTTTAAAAGTAGCCACCCAACATAGCCCTGACAATGATTTAAACTAGCTATGAGTAGATTACACTTAAAATAAGAAAGGCTATTCGTAAATGTTTGCATAAGTGTCTTTCCATTAAGCTTATGTAGGTAGAAAGGTGAAACATAAATAAATTGAAGAGAGAAGACTTCATGCTGTATCGCTAATCATTGACTTCTAGGATGTTTTAGGAGCTCTTTATTGTAGATGTATGTGATGGAAGGACATAGATGTTATTCACATAAAATGCTTGCCTTTTAAAGACCCCATTTCATGTATTATCTTCTAATGACACATGCTCTGTACTCTCCCAAGTTGATGCACCACAGCAGGAGTTTATAATTTCTTCATGAACAATGGGGTTTTACAGATATGGGGTCAGGAAGACCAACCTATTTTCATATGAGAAACAAATTTTTTTTTTCCTCTACCACCAGCTTAAGGTAAAGATCCATGTTGTACCTATTTGGCTGAAGGAATCCCGGAATATGAGTATTTTCTAAACTCTTCCCAGAATCTATAGCCCACATTCTCCCTCAAAACACTCAGATTTCATTACTCATTATATTGCTTCATTCTCTGTTTTTCATCTACATACTTTTCCTACCCGGTCGATATATGCAAGCGTTAATTCCTTGGCTTTCTCCTTTAACATCATTCCCAGTGATTCAGCTTCTGCTCACCATGACCTGCATCTTGCACAGTTGTCTTGTGGAACCCACCCCAAGAAGGTGAAGGAGGGGTGAAGGAGGAAGGACAACCATCCACGCAGGCATGCAGCACCCGCCAGCCCCCCGGTTTCTACCCTACCAACCTTCTAGTTCAAGCAGTGATATTAACAAGCATTACAAGAGAGAAAAATCACTTTCACAGTGTAGGAAAACATGTTGCAACATTAATGCAACCATATAGCAATGGTCAGTGCAATCAGTTGTGGGAGGAGAAAACAATTTTATTTTAAAACAAAACCAGTTTTACTCACACAGCCAAGACCTCATATGCACTGAAATGCTTACGTCCAGGCAGACTGTCCAGCATTCAGGCACCAAGACATATGTACTCAATGGTTTGTCCAGAATTTCTTGTAATGACATAGGAAGGCAAGGGGGTCTGGCTATCTAGTCCTCATTACCTCTTGTTTTTTCTTAGGCAGGAGACCGTGTGCTGGTTTTTGATCTAATAATGCATCTGTTCTCTTCAACTTCTGTGAATTTATTTTAGTCTTCTGATTTGCATATGTTCGGTCTCCAACTCTGTTCTCTACTTTTTGCCATTATTTCTTAATGGCTTGAGTCTGATCTAGTCTGGGTGTGGGCTGTCTCTTGCCTTAGGCTCTTCTGTGCTTTCCCGGAGTGGGTGTCCTGAGAAGTCGCATGCTAATATACTGTAATCTTGATAATGTGGGTAATCTAGTGTCACCAGCACCCGGCATTCTGAAAGCCTTTATTCCCTTCCTTCTCTTGCTTCCATGTCTAGACAGTCCTCTTTGTTCTTCATTCACACCAATTTTAGTGTTTCCACATTTAATGTCACTACAAATCTCTACAAGAAGATTTGCCCCTGCAGCTTGAAAGAGGTACTTCAGAGCAACATCACTGTCAGAGAAAGCCTTGAGAGGGGCTGGTGGTTTCAGAAGAATGTGAAAGGGGAACTGGATTCAGAGTATTCCCCAGAAGTGAAGAAATTCTGGGGAAAAAAGTATGTCTATGCACATAGGCCCCCTGCTGATCACAGGCATGGTTGGAGACAAGATAAAGCCCATTTAACACGTCACCTTTTTGCTAGGTTTGTTTCTGACCTAATTTGTATTTGTTTTTTTAATCACAGATTTAGCTGAGCAGAAATTAAGAGGGAAAGCTAACATTCATTATTACTATGATCAAACAAGCATGCTTGCAAAGTAAATGCTTGGTAATAGTTTTCTATCCCTTTCATATTTAAAACCTCTTTACCTACCATGACAAGATGATCAAGAGATATTCAACATATCATCCTGACTGCTCCTCTGACATGGCTTTATATAACAGATACAATCTCACCTGCATACTTACTTACAAATAAATATGATGTTATTTGCTGCAAAATTTTGTGGTACCTTGTTTCTTTCATTAAACATTCACTTACCTGCAAGAATCTTCCTAGTGTATGAACATTGTTCGGACCCCGGACCCCAGTGATCTCATAAACAGCATATAATTTCAAACAGCTCAATCTCACAAATGGTTTATATCCATCTCCCAACCTACTAAAATCTAACAAACTCCAATCTCAGAAATTAGCATGCCCTCATGCTTTACTATTTTACCACCCAGTGTTTTAAATTAATGCCTTATTATGCATTAAGGAAAAGTCATCACAGATATTATTAGGTCAATTAATAAAGGTCTTGATTAGAGAGGAATTGCATTTGGGAGGTCTTTCCACCTGCTCTGCTACAATTCTAAGAAAATTTAATATTACCAATAAGGTTAAACTTCCCTATACTCTCGATGAGAATCCTATGACAATATCAACATTCAGTAGATAACCTATGTATGTATATTCACATGTAAATAGCCAGCACTCAGTAATCTGTCTCACAGAATGCTCAAGTCAAAAAAATCCCAAAAATATTCTGTATCATTACAAAAACAGTAACACTTATTTTTCTGCTTTGAGTACACATGCTCTCTACACAATATAGCATCTAAAACCTCTGCCTACAAAAATACTCTGCTCAGAAGTTTCTCAAAAATCAGACAAGGGTTGTGGGATCCACACTATACAAAATGATTGTGGTATTTTGTCTGATAGATCTGGGTTTTTTACAAATCTATACAATGCATAATGTGAAGATACTTGCACGTTCCCGTAAAAGCACAGATATGTAACAGGAGAACCCTATAGATAGTGCCATTCACATGGGATATGAATCAGGTAAAGGGATTTTTGAAGCTGAATCAGCCTATATGTGATTTAAGATATAATGTGTTAGTAACAGATAATGTAATAGCACAGTGCAGAGTGAGGCAGGCTTCCTGTAAGATTTGTCTGTGACATGTACCTTACACGCAATCAGTTTTCCTCTATTGTCTCAAGAGAGTCCTTGCTTGACAATTGTGATTTATTATTAAGCACTGTGTTTTGATTTGTGGCAGGCACTTGCTCCTTTTTTTGTTGCCAAGCTTGCAGTCAGGAGGTAGCTATAATCCTAAAATGGAGTGCTGTAAATCAAATCAAATAAAAAATAAAAATATCAATTAATCACCCAAGCCACTAGAGATTTTGCAAAAATCAGTGATAATACAGATGTTTTCATTTGTTACCAATGGAGTGTTTAATAAGATTTTAATCGGACAAGAGAGCATATGCGTTTTGACAGGACACAGCAGGCTAAAGCAGTTAATTCATCTCTTTTAATTGTTAACAGTGCAAAATACAATCTTACAATTCTGCGAGATATGCTTTTATAAAACATATTTAAATTTCCTCATCAAATAGAAGCAGTAGAAACAGGCAACTATTTGCAAAGTTGCATCAACAACTAGTTAACTAGTTGTCATCAAATAATAGAAGATTAAGCCTCTTCTAATTAGGGGCATTTAGAGACAAATGTATAACTTATGTTATAACTAATAAATGACCCCCTGCAATGCACTTATTGTTTTATAGAGATAAGAAAATCCACTAAAAACTGGGCAAGCTCATCAGTTCCTATAAAATAACACTTCCCTTGAAAGCATCACATCCCTATGTGCTCCTGAGAAACCCTGCAAAAAGACCTTCTACATGTCCCTTCCAACCAGAATGGCTACAGGTGCATTTCGTAGAAGACAACTGGAAATGAGTTAGGATAAAAACTTTTTAAACTATGGTCCAACAAATTTTCTGAATGCTGCTAGATATCATGAATAGCCCCAGACTTATTTTTCTAAGAGAAAAGAAACGGTAAGCTTTCACCTACTATTTGTAGCAGGGATGACTTACTACAAGGATGGGCTGAAAAACGCCAAAAGAATATAGTAAAGGCAGTGGAAAAGGTCTGTAGGTTTGGAAACAGATATACTACGACTGTACAGAAGTTATGCATTTCTTCTATCCCTGAATGTCCTATCAGTAACCACACAAAACCCCCTCCCAATCTCAGAAAGCCTTTTAATAAAGCCCTCAAGTATTAAGGTGCTGGCAGTTTTGTAACTTTCTAACTCATAAGATTCCTAAGAACTGAAACTTACTGTTTTCTGGACGTCAGACCTTCTTCTTGGTTGCTTATGAAGGAATAGTTTCTGAGTTATGTAAAGTAACTCCTCTAAGTGTTTTGCACTGGAATTGTGGTATGTGTTTACTCCACTGAACTTTTTTTTTTTTTTTCCTTTAATTCATCTTGCCTAAGAAACATGTTTTACAAGATTTCAAGGCAAAAGTTTCCAGTTTCATGCTGTATTCCAAGGCTGCGGTCCAGATGTTCTGACATAGGCTGTGCCCATTTTTCTATAATGGTGCAGTAATACAATCTCCTTGTGACAAATCACATAAAACCAGTGAAGGAAGATGAAAGCTGCAAATTTTGATGGCCCCTGATATTTTTTACTAAAATACAGCATTTTTAAAAATCTCTGGAATTGCTTATTCACCCAGTAGTAAGAACTAACAGATGACAGGGTTAAAAAAAGTCTTAAGAATTATTCCAAAATTATTTCCTCCTGTTCGGTTAAAGAATACAAGAGCGTGAGTTAACATCACCTGGTACTGTGAGTTTTGTGCTCAAATTGCATAAAAAACCCCTTATACGTGTGACTTGCTCAAGGGCTTCATTTTCAAATACTACAGCAATGCAACGTTCAGGACAGCACTCACACACTAGCTTCTACCATTACTGTAGAACTGGGGTGGTAGTACTGCCAACTACATGTTCAATTTCTTGTTAAAATTGTATGAACAACTTAATTGTCAGGCTCCATTTCTTGAGTTTTCTCTTATTTTCATATCCTGTACAAGATTCTTAGATAAGTATTAACAACTAATATTTTGCAGTATCTTGACAAGAAACATTATGCAGATTTAAATCTATGCAACATCAAGAAACAGAACTTTTTTTTAAGATCAAAGAGGAAACAAATGAAACTATTAAAATCACAAACGACTATCTAAACTCCTATCAATGCTACACATTCCATATAACCATAGATTTATTCAGTCTTCCAGTATGCTCTTTCTGTTATGCCCCAAAAGCTATAGTAGTTAGGCTGTTAGAAAATTTCAGCTTTTGTTACCAAATAAAGTTACTAGAGCTTGCACTGGCTAGAAGAATAATTTTTTAAAAAGCCTTTAAGGCAAGGAGTACGTGTCCTGTAAAAAACCTCAGAAATAAAAAAGCAACAGTAACAATTTATCATTCTTGTTACTATAATAATCTTAAAGGCAGGGGGGCAGTTTAAACCTTATTCATAATTTTTGAGATCTTGGGTTTGGCAGCTGTAGTATCATATATCTTGTTTTTGAGGAGTAACTAAATGAAGGTTCCTCACAAATACTTCAATGTATTTCAAAAATGAGTTGTATGTGGGAAATAAATCAGTACTCAACCAGTTATAAACCTACAGATGACAGTTTACAAGAAAAATAAAGCATATATCTCCTTCTATAGACAGACTATATATACTGGCTTGCAATCTCTCCTTGAAACCAGCAACGACTACAATTCAGTGCTTAGGAAATACAGGACTTTTCCTCTTCGTGCGTTTCTGCGGTGCCTGCCACTCCAGAGAAGGCAAGACATCCTGGGCAGGAGGAATCTTCTCCCCCCAGCAAATACATGCCTGCAGTTAGCAATGCACTCACGTACCCACGAAGGCCCTGAATCAGCAAAATGTATTAGTACCTTCTCTCTTTTTGAATAAGTTCCTTTGGCTTCAGGAGGACTCGAAGTGAAACACGTCCCTACCTAGCATGAAGCAGTAGCGCACATCTGCCTTCCTCCGGGCAAACATTGATGCTTTCCCACTCGTTTGGTGCCATGCTCTTTGTGCAGTTCCCTGCTTCCACCAAGAGCAGTTTGGACCTCTGAGAGTCATGGAAACGAATAAAGCTTTTCACAAACAAAAGGGCCGTGCCCATTTGCATGGAAGCATAGTTGAATGGAATAAAAATTATTGAAAGGTAAATAAGACTCATTCATACTCTTTAAATACATGCTCCTTTCTCTAATAACACACCAAAATGCAAACCCTGTGTGCATTTACAACTTGCATAGAGACAGATATGCAGAAAGTTCAGGGGTTTTTTATGTTCCCAATTTTAAGCAAGCAGAAATACACCCTAGCAAAGAGCTTTCAGATAGCAAAGCCTCAACAGGTAGGAAAACATGTAAAAACATGTAAAAACAATGTAAAACCTTCTTTCACTAAGAAACAAAAACAATTCTCATTTTTATAGCAGGAAAAAGCGCCTTGTCTGAATGCAACTCCATTGTGAGCAATTACAGGGGGAAAGATGTATTTGCTGGATGTAAGCGTGAGTTAACACATCCCTCTGAACCAGAACCTTCCCTGGACACTAGAAACAGGAGGCTGAGCCTGCACATGCAGGGCTGAAAACCGGTATAAACAGTGTATCTGACAGTTTAAAGGGGTATGTAGTTTGGCACAAATAAATAGTAATCTGCTAGGTACTTACACTGATCAACATCAGAGTTGTATAGGATATTGACTTCCTAGCAAATCTACCAAGGACATGTGAAGAGCTGGTTAGTAGCGTTGAAACGTATATTTTGGTTTGTTTCTTTTGAGGTTGGAGACATTATGTATGAAGGCTGACTTAGAGGATTTACTACAAATACTGTGAGGTCCCTCGGTGGTACAAAAGGTCCTTTGGTAAACAACAAAGATATAAAAGAACACTGAAAAGAGTAATAATTATCTCTCTCTAGGAAAAGTACTTTAAATCCTTGCTAATCTCTACGAGAACATGAATCTAGGCTCCCTCCCAATTATATTGGCATTAATACGTCACATTAAGAAAACTCTGTTCCCAACTTCGGAAGATTAGTGTTAGCTACAGAAGACTCAAACACCTAGAGATGAATTAGAATAGCAATAATAATAAAGTTGAACTTTCTAGTTAAAAGAAATCTGAGGTGCAACAAAATTTATACATGAATGGTATCATTTTAAAAAGTAGAAATCAACACTGCAGATCAACACAATGGTGTCTCATTTCCTAGGAGACATAGAAGCTTAAAAGAAATGCCCTATATATTGTATTTACTATTCCACCCTGTCAGTTTAACAGGGGCAATAACATGTACTTAAGTGACCTTCATTACAAACAACAGAGAAGAAGCAGAAGACAAGTGTGGTGGCTGACAAGGAAATTAAAGAATGTCATCTTAATTAAGCCTGAAGTGACTTCTAACTAAATTCTTGCAGTGAATTTCCAGAATATTTTTCCCATTCAACTGTTCATGAAAATATTTTAAATTCTATTGGGTATGTAATAAAATTAAAATCTGTCTTAAGAGCTTTGCACATTTGCATTGCTATCACTGTAATTAACACTTTCCAGTTACTAAGAAATATAGCTGTAATAGCTTTTTCCTCTTTTAATCACTGAAATTATGCTTTGTATTTCAATTCCCTGTACTGCAACAAATACTTTTTTAAACCCACTGTTGCCCTGCAAGTAAAGAAAAAGACAGTGTGTGATGCATAATGTGCACAGCATATATGGAAGGCCCAATCCTGCCCTTCCTGAATTTCTGGTATAACAATGCTTGGTGTTGATGCTATAGCCATAAGGAGCTGGATGTTGCCCTCTCATGGGGAGTCTGACAGTATCAAAAGATGTTTAACTCGCTTGGTCATCCATTTAAGCCTACGCGGGGAAAAAAAAAAATTGAATCTCAGTGGTAACCACTGAAATATCTACTCTGTCATTTACATGGCTGTCAAAAGCTTCTTAGTGTTTGACTTGAGTAAGAAATGTAGCAGCATCAGATTTATTTGAGACATTAGGAGAGAGCAACAGTTTTTAAACCTATTCTGGAAATGGCTGAATCAAATGCACACTGAGGTCAAGGAGTGCCAGGGCAATGGGCAGCTTCAAAGCACAAATATTGTCTGCATAAATATGTTTTGGAACACACTACAACTTTCTAGCAAAAGTTATGTCAACAGAAGCAACAAAATCTGATCTTGGCATTTGAGTTATTTTGTGCTCACAGAGTCAAAGCTGCTAGAGGAAAGTGCTCACAGAGTCAATGTTGCTAGCATTTCAGTTGATTTAGTAGATCTCAGAATTAATATTGTGTCCTTAATTAACATGTAAATAGGCAAGAAGCAACTTTATGAAAGTCAGACTTGTATCGCCTTAATATTGTATATGCTGTTCTGTACTGGCCAAGCTATTCCAGCTCAATGATGACAGAACTAATGTGTCATTGACCACACAATGAAAATAATCACTTTCTATTCAATAATTGCATTAAAAATATTCAACCCATCTCTTCCTGAAATTAAATAATATACCTTGGATATGAAAAAGTGTGTTAACACTAGCATTAAGATCTGTTTAGCTAGGGCTGTCCTTGTTTATTGTATTCTTTTCATTAGAGAAAATATAAAAATACTGTTTTAACCAGCAAGCGGTACAGAGCATGGTGATGTAGTTCACTTTATGATGACATACTCTGTTGGGAAATCTCATGTCGTGCTGAAATATACTATATTGCGTGATGTTTATTTGTTATGATGGCTAGAGAACTGCTAAGTGGGCTATTGCTTACAGTATCATCTGGAAGAAAATTACAAACGTCAACTAGGTGTGTATATTACCTAAAAAAACGTACCCAGAAAATGCTGAAAAGGCCATTTGCTAATAATAAGATATGAAGAAAACCCTCTAATGGCAAGCAAATGATTCACATGCAAACATTTGCTTTACAATTTAGAGAATGCAGTAAAAGAGATAAAGCAATTTGCCTAAAAATTCATGCCAGTGCCAAAATTTTTCTTCACTGAGAAAGCAAAGGGGGAATGTGATATTTTCACATTTCCTTAAAATACCAAACCAGTCCTTCCCCCTTCTTTTCTGTTTTTCTTCTTTTTTTCCTTTTGTCTCCCTGTTTTGCAGTGCATTTTACAACTGAAACAGCAGTAGTACAGTGAGCAATAGAAATACTTCTTTTTAGAACAAAATATAAGGACTTCTGGATAAGGAGACGCGCAGTCGTTAACCTAGTAAAGGTTTTTTATTGTTAATCTTGGCTGGCATTCTCATAAACTAACTAGGGAAGTATAATCCTGATGAAACTACTATAGGGTAGGTGCAAAGCTCAGTGGTAACCACACTCAGGTGGCTGCTTGCCTGTGAAAATGCAAAGACGCACTGAGCAGATTTTCTAAGAAAAGGATCTGTTTTAGGATGAGGGAGGATGAGAACTGAGAGAGGAATACTCAAATGCACAACTACAGGACTAGGAATAGATACCTACAGCAACCCTTCAGAAAAGAATCAACAATAGCATGAAGAAAAGATAAACAGCCTGCTTGGGTGTATAAACAGGCGGTTAGGAAGGAAAATCTGAAAGAATGGGGTTAGCTTAAAGAAATGAAGAGGGGGGACAACAACAACAGCTTCAAATACAAAAGGCTGCTGCAAAGAACAGAACAATCTTTTCTCTCCATTCTCATGACAATGAATTATGGATGTAAACCACAGCAAGACTGAGTCATGTTAAACATGAGAAAAAAGCCTGGGGTAGAGATATGCACGGGAACAGCGTGTCTGGGGGCTGTTCTTCAGGAAGAGGGCAAACTTTTCTTAGAAATCGTTTGCCTTCAACAAGGTCTGGACATGCACACCATGGCTGATCTGAATTTGAGCTTCGGCCAAGTGACTAGAAAGGACTCTCAAAGCCCTCTGAAAGCTAAGTGTGGAACAAGCAGATCTTACAGAAGTTTTCATAACGCCAAAAGAGCCTGACAACATATCTCCAGAATTCATGACCGCCAGTGGGCTGCCACATACCGCACCGCCTCCAGAAAGGAGATTATATTTCAGAGACACGAGGTCTAAATGGAAACCCAACGCTGAGCGGTTTCCTGAAGGATTAGAAGATTTCAAGTGCACCCATAAGAAGCACGGAAGTTCCCTCTATTCAATCCTGTGGCACCAAAGCCATAAAGGTCCCTTGAGAGCTTCTGATGAGATTCCTCATTTTCCTTTAAATCCCCCGCAACACACCTGGCTGTGCTCAGAGTATTTCCACTCAGCCAGAAACCCTAGATCATATATAACCAGAGCATAAAGGGATTAACAGATTTATATACCTTAAAGACAGAAAGAGCCATTATTATTACCTAGTCCGATCCTCACCTAAAGGAAGGAATCACAAACAAGTGGAACACGTCCATGTCGTTAATATGACACAAAACTAAAAGGTACCTGCTACATGATCTCACCAAGAAGTCCTTACTTAGAATTATTCTACAACCTTGACAATCACACTTTTAATACGACTGTTGTTTAACGTTATGAAATGCAGATTGCTGTCCCTTGTGCAAGAAGACAAAAGGCATCCTGTTCTTTATTGGCTTTCACTGTGGGACTCCCCTAACTCCAAGCCACATACAGATTTTCTGAGATACATGGGAAACAATCTGCCAATCAACAGTCTTCAGAACAAGCCTAAATGTATTCAGCTTGCCTTAGGAAAATCAATACTAACATCAAATGAAATCCAGACTATGCATTCCACATATACAATCTATCCTCACAAGGGCTTTGGGTGGGGGGAGGAATGAGTTTATGGTATTGCATAGTCACCCACTTCCCCCACCAACCTGCAAGCATCCAACACTCACTCAATAAACAGCAATAGAAGAAAAAACTTCAAAAGCAAACGGCAATCACTCTATTCCTTTTATTTTTTAATAACCTTTTAGAGAGAAAAGAAAATCACCATCAAATTTTCTGCTTTCTTATATCATACACTCATTGGCTCTTCCATAGGGATGCATTTCTTTCAACAGGCCATCATTCCAAAATATGATACCAAACATGAGGCAAGGCAGAGAAAAAAATCAAAAGATTATTCCAACCAGGGTTGCTGTATGAGTCCCATTTCCTCATGGAAAATTAAAATTGTTGTTTTCACCTGCTGTCCCTACAAACATGGACTTTATATTGAATAATGGTTAGTATCAATAATCCAGAGTCACCAAATTAGCATGAAATTAAGTATATTTGGGATCAAAAAATTGCAGTCCACAAAACAAGAGACATGACAGAAACAAGCACAGAGACTCGGCTGCATGTAAAATGGGATCCCTACTGACTCCTAAGTTTCATTAAAACTAAATATTGTCACATACTTTCATATCCATTCATGATGGTTTAAGCCTGGATCTTTAAAAAGCTTCCTTTATGGTTATATATGTATATTTTTGACACTCTATCTGCCATTATATTAAAGTCTGTTTCTTGCACTAGGTTTTTTTCATGTATTTTAATTTTTTTGTTTCCCCAGTGCAACAAACCTACACAATACCATGTTAGGATTGTCTGGTTACTTCAGAGAAGGTGTAACATTTGTCAGCATGCCTGCTGCCCAGCTGAAATTGCGTTTTTAACACTATTCACAGCCTTGCTCAGTGTGACATTTGCACCTTTTTCCCCGTTTCTGTCCAAGTGCAGGTACAGGCAATAAGTGTGGTTAAGGTATTCTTTGGATTTTTTCCACAGGTTAAAAAATTAAAATAAAAAAAAAACAAACTGTAATTTTCATGCAAGCATTCATTTTGAGGATATCTGATTCCATATTCCTTTCTGCTAGTGGACTACCAAAAAAGTTTCCACTAAAACAACTGCATTCTTTATACGACAAATGGATGTATAGTTTCTTAGAGCAACTTACTTCTTTTAGGGAGAGTATTTGCTAAATGACAAAACACTGAAACTCGTTGATAATGTATAAGAAATTTATAACTGAAATGCAGGCCTTCAGTAACAAAGCACCAGAATTTTGGACATAATTTTACAAGAACTTGCAGCTTCGTAAGTGAAATAAAAAACAAGAAAAAGTGAACAAAGGCTTCTACTGACTTGAGTGGTTTTTAGCTTAATCATCAGTTATTAAAAATGCAGGCTTCTAAAATCAATATTCCAGCTAAATTTAAGAATATCTACATGACAGCAAGTTATAGCTTAGAAGTTAGAATACCCTGCAAACTCCATTTCATGCAAATTTCAAACAACATTTTGGTTCTACAAAGAAACCCACATCAAAATCATTGTATAATCATTTACATTTGAGATACCCTCAAAGGGTGAGGTGATACTCCCTCTGCTAACTAATTACACAGGGTAGGTATGGCAATTGGGTTTCTAAATTGGAAGTTTCCATTAAGTACGAAAAATTAGATGATGCACATCTAGAGGGGGATTGTTGGGTGATTTGGGGTTTTTTTTTGCTTTGCCTCTAATGTCAATTTTATGGATAGATTGCCATTTATACCAAATGTTCTATGTACCTCTGTGAAATCCTTACCTGTCCACCAGAAAGCTCTTGAGATTTCAGGCTTTAAATCAAGTTTTAAGAGGAACTTATATAGAGGAAAGGTAGCACCTTTCAACCCCAGCTGTCTCTGAGGAATTGCCACCCCAAAGGGTTTGCTAGTGCATGAAACAGGCTGAAAGGTTGCAAAACTGACAGGGAAAATAGCAGACGTTGGAATAAACATTGCTGTTTCAGTCACAACAGATCAGATAAGTTGTCCAACATACTGGTGTCTTGGTTTAACCCCATCCAGCAACTAAGCCCCACACAGCCACTCGCTCACTCCCCCCCGGTACCATGGGGGAGAGAATCGGAAGGGTGAAAGTGAGAAAACTCGTGGGTTGAGATAAAGACAGTTTGATAGGGAAAGCAAAAGCTGCGCACACAAGCAAAGCAAAACAAGGAATTCATTCACTATTTCCCATCGGCAGGCAGATGTTCAGCCATCTCCAGGAAAGCAGGGCTCCGTCATGTGCAACGATTACTTGGGAAGACAAACACTCCGCCCCCTCCCTTCTTCTTCCCCCAGCTTTCTATGCTGAGCATGACGTCATATGGTATGGAATATCCCTTTGGTCAGCTGGGGTCAGCTGTCCCAGCTGTGTCCCCTCCCAGCTTCTTGTGCACCCCCAGCCTGCTCGCTGGTGGGGTGGGGTGAGAAGCAGAACAGGCCATGACGCTGTGTAAGCACTGCTAAGCAGTAATGAAAACTTCCCTGTGTTATCAACACTGTTTCCAGCAGAAATCAAAAACGTAGCCTCATACTAGCTACTATGAAGAAAATTAACTCTATTCCCAGCCAAATCTAGCACATTCTCCACCCCTGAACTGTGCAAGGGATGAACCTCATCCTAGGAAAACCACCTGCCTGATCATGCTGTCTCCTCTACCAGGTAAATAACCGGGCAGAAACACCAGGCGCCCAACATGAGGCTCGGAAGTT
>NW_009195019.1:0-359 GCF_000690835.1 Fulmarus glacialis | reverse complement strand
TTAGTCAGAGGGGAGTGAGCAAGTGGCTGTGTGGTGCTTAGTTGCCAGCTGGGGTTAAACCACGACAACTGGAAAAAATACATATTAATCAAAGTGCTTTCTTTAATTAGTAGTTGACTGCCATATGCTTGGCATCTTAGCGCTGCAGGACAGTTGTGAAGCTCAGTTAAGTAAAAACAAGTACCAGTTGCACGCCCATGCCGTTTGTTGTCATTGCACGTTAATCAGCAACAAAGCACTGTATAGAGAAAAAAAAAAAAAAAATTCCTTCCCTAAGAGGTAAGCAGGTGGGAGAGTGCCTGAGGACTGTCCAATTTATATTATGCTTATGTTACTCTCAGGATCTTAAATGCATTGAT
>NW_009195018.1:23596-59208 GCF_000690835.1 Fulmarus glacialis | reverse complement strand
AGAGAAGAGAAGAGAAGGGAGGGCAATTCTTATACATCATTAGTCTGCTCGGGATAATTTTGGACTAACTGGTGACAGAGTATATTGAATGTGGATTTAAGGCCAAATTCTCTGTTGAAGGAAATGGACAAAACTTCATTGATGGCACTAGAGCATTAATCACTTCAGTCAGCAGAGGGAACAGAAAAGCCATCTGATGTGGTTCTTTTAACAATTCACATGTGACATGGATTGTTAAAGGGAATTAAAATTCTTAAAGACAGCAGCTATTTTAATTCATGTCCTCCTAATATTTAACAACCTATAAATGTTGTCCCATGGAGAAATAGGACTATTGCTATTCCGTATTTAATATTGTATGCTAAGAGGTGTTCAAGGGATGATATGAGCATTCATTGTGATTTATTTACTAGAAGACATATATTTCCACTACAACTTTTGCAAAGACCCTCCTGCGAATGGGTATGTACATTATTCAGAGGTTCTTAGCATGTTGTGTTACATTTCAGAGTCACCTCACATCTCCTTGTCTTTTCTTGCTTTAGGCCACCAAATCCCAACTAGTGAGGTGTGTTTTACTGGAGAAGCATGATGATGTTAGAGATGAGGCATGGCACTGAGCCCAAGCTAATATGCTTTGCTATGTTTATTAGTATGGGCTCTGTTCCAGCACTGCTGGGGTGGTTGGAGTGGGAGGAACGAGGAAGAGGAGAATGGAAACAAATTTACATTGGCTATGGTGTGGAAATGGGGCAAGAAAATAGGTGTATGATGCAGGGTGCAAGGGAGTCCAATCAGATGAGAAGATCCCGGCTTCATTGACATAGTGGGGTCAACATAACAGCCCTGAATCAGAGCAGGATGGAGTGTTACTGTGCAAATCAGAGGATATTGTTCCTATATAAGCAATTGTGAAGCAACTCCAAAAACAAAGATGCTCTTCCCCTTAAAGAGTAGACAGTAATCTATAGTCATTTTGGCATCTGAATTAAAGAGGCAAGAAAATGAAGCAATGCAATATCACTTTGAACTTCCTCCCAGTACGTAAATGAATTTTTAAATTAGAGCATTTTTAAATTAGAGGAGATTACTGTTCTTTGGCAAAAACCTGTATCAAGACCACTGATAATAAAGACAGATCTGCATTGCTGTGCTTCTGGTCTTGAAGTCATGGCAGGTAAAAAAACCAGAGTACCTAACATATCTGTTAAAAAAATACACCATTTCTGGGTACAAGATGGAAAATCACAAACATAGAAAAATAATTAATAAAGTAACAGACATGCTGAAGAAACGTATCTGAAAGAGAGAGGGGAGGCCAAAGTAAAAGGCTGGCTTGTGTCACCAGAAGTGACAAAGGGTTAGTAATGGTCATGGAAGTGAGGTGGATCCTAATTGCAGGGGCCTGTGATGCCAGTGGAAGGGTCTTGCTCCTAGGGGTTGGTGGTGCTTGCCTACAGTAAGATCTTACACTTCTGGCATGGCATGGGACCCATCTGTCCCACCACCGCAGATCGTCTAGCAGTCCAGAGCCAGCAGAATAGCTGTCTAGAAGCTGTACAGGGTTTTTCTTCCACAGTGCTATTTCCTTTTGTGCTGTCGGTGTGAGGTGGAAATTACAGCAGATCAGAGTCTCTGCTGGGGTAAGGGGCTGGCAAACAGTAATCTCGAACAGAGAGAATACAAAAGGTGTTACTGAAGCCCTCTTAAAGTGCAATTTTCAGCCGCAGATGCTGACTTGGGCCTTGACTTTTATTGTTGCCTATTCTGCAGTTACTCTTGCATCAACAGCTGGAGCAGCCATAAGCAAACACACAGCGTGGGGTCAGAGCTCATGTCAGCTGATGAAAACCATTGCTGGGAATCAGTTCAGCTAGCAGCATCAGCCCTGCTCTTCTCAGCAGTTGCTCCCTCACCGCTTGCAGGAGCAAGTCTGCCATATCCTCAAAGACCCAACTACGCACTGGCTCTTTTCTCTCCACTGCAATGTGCAAGGACCCCTACATTCTCGTCAGCTCGGTACAGACTACATTATTTTAAGTGTTTGCTTAGTAGTAGAAGGGGAAAGGAAAATTCACATTTCCTTTTCCTTGTGCTGTCCGGCAGAATCATTAGAGAACCACTGCACTTAATAAGTTAAAGATAAGAGACTTTTACATTCACCTACTGTCAAGGTATCAAACATTATATTTGCACAAATCTGATTTACTGTTTGCCATATATCTCAAATATGGCTCATTAATACCATGTCTGCTGCATTGCTCCTGTAGCACATCATGCGTATGTCATCTTTCTCTTTTGCTTCCTACCTGTTTTGAAGAGAATTGAGTAGGCTTCTTTCAGCACTGGTAATATGTTAACAATACAGAAATGCTGTTTGGAAACAGAGCTCCCCTCAAGCTATATATCTATTATACCAAATCCAGAAAAACAGTGTGTAATTAGCACTCTTCCTGGTCTCGCTCATCCTCCTGGCTTGACTCTCCCATATATTAGAACTGGACCGAAAGCCACCTTCTGTCACCAGCTTTAAATCCTAGTAGCATATAAGATCTTTGGTCAATGTGTTTCTCAGGTAACATGAAGCCCTCTTAATCCAGCACAAATTTCTTCAAGATCCACTGCACAATGTCACCATTACCCAAACAAGACTAGCTTAGTGGCTGGTATTTTAGACTGGCTATTTCTGTTTTAGAAGTATTTATAAGAAAGTTATCGACTCCAAAGTGTTGGAAAATCCTGGCATCCTTCAGAGTCAAATGGATTTCATGGCAAAAGTTCAAAATTTATGATGCAAAATCCCAAGAGATTTATAAATAAATAACTGAAGATTCTTTCATCTTTTTGTTCCTTACCTCTTAGAGATATGCTTGGAGTACATCTCTGAGACAGTCTTCAAAACCAGAAAGGTTTTAAAGTCACTGTTTCTTTTAAACAAAGGTTGAGAGTCTCAAATAATCATCTGACCTAGGAGCAGGGCACTGTAAAAAGGGACATAGGCTGTAAAGAAGAAAAAAAAAAAAGCAAAATTTGGCAACTGCATAACAAATTAAAACATTAGCTTAATTGCTTTTGAATGGGGAAGAAGTTGATTAATCTGATTATCAGTTTTCACTCATTAGTAATTGATTATTTATGCCCTTAGAGTATCTTACTTTAAGTAACGGTAGTTTAAATAATGATAACTGCTATTCATTTAGTTGTAAACTGTGACTAAATGTTTCTTCCAGTACACAGAGCCCATATTTTCTAATTTTTCTAATATTAGGGAGCTTTTTCCTCTTTTGTCATGTACTGAAACATATGTTAAAAGCTTGTATTATCCATTTTTAATTTTCTGCAAAATAAGTACTTTCAATTACAGGTCCTCAAAAACTGCGAAGAAAAAATCATTTATTGGTGATGACTTTTTGTATCTCAATTAAATAATAAAACAGCGTTCAAGGGAACAATGTGGTACTATTTCCTCTGGTTGCTTATTGCATTTCTGTAGTTGGCCATCTCCTCCTTCACATTGTACCTCCTGATCACTTTCTTGTTTATGGTCCAGTCAGAACTACACTGCTTCTTTTTTAATGTTTTAAAATGTGTGATGATATGCTCCAGATAGGGTTTTAGGTGGAAAACGTTCACTAATTGACCTGTTACAAGCTTCCTCTCAGCTCCCCTTAGTCTGGAGACTGAAGGGCAGAGTGCATCTTAAAGAGATGCATTTTTATGACGTGCTAAATCAGCATTTGGCAAATGGGGCTCTTACTCTGTACTTGCAATATGGTAAGATCCCAGTACAGCACTGCAGCTGATGTACATCATGACTCTATGGACAGCAATAGCTTCTGAATGTGATCTCTGCTTGACGTTCCAAAATCTGTCTCATCAGGATGTCCATGGGGTGTCAATCAGTCTCCCTTTTGCTTGTCCTTCTAAACATTTATTTGCGTGGTTTGTGAATGTAGCAGAAAGAGAGTTTACAGTAAACTTGATCTGCCAGTAGGATTAGGCCAGTGAGCAAATAAATACAGAGATACAGATTCACATGGATACATGCTTCTCAGCAGATCCTTTCAGTTCATCGTGGCTTGTCAAGTACAGCCAGAGAGACCCGTGGGGAAATGGCTAATTCACTGGGCACTGTGGCTGCTGCAGAACAGCCTTCTCTTCCTAAAATACATCCCAGATCACTTTGAAGTACATCATGCAGTCAAAAATAGATGTGCTTTACTCTGTGCTTGCAGATTTTTCCATTTAAAAGGAAAAATGTTGCTGTACTTATGCATGCTTGAAGTCAGAGACCAAAAGCCTGTCTCATGTTTTGAGAACCGTTAAGGTAAATAGTTATTATTTTAAACAGACCTGGCCTTCATAGAGACTGCATTCCCAAAGAAAACTCATTAAAACCTCTGCCAAAGCTTTTCAGTGACCTCTAGCTGCTTCCTGAGTCACCTCAGACTCTGCTAACACATAGGGTATTATCTGCCTCTCTAACAGGTTTGTAAAAAGCATCACTCTTTGGCTTATTCATTGCTGATCACAAGATTGAGTATCAAAATTAAGAGACTACTCCAACAATCATCAACTCTGTGTGCTGATAGCTGAACACTTAGAAAATGAGTTTGATTTTCACTTAGCTGAAAACCTTAGAAATCTCTGAGTTAAGCCATTTAAAAATGCTGTGAGTTGGCTAGCCAGAATTCACTAGCCACACATAAAAACCATAACCAGTAAAACTGAACAGCCATTCCTCTGTCTTCTCTCCACAAATACTGCCCTCTCCATCCCACAGAGCTGTATTTCCAGTGGACCAACACAGAAGTCTTTAGTGAAGTTGGTAGTATGGTCTTAAGAAAAGACATCAAAACCTATATTAATAATCCTATTTGTTTCAGCTCATTTCCTTTGAGGTCAGAAGTTAGTAAGAGATCCAAGGAGCTGGTTTAGACAGCCTTTAAAGGTTTAAAGGTTCCCCAAATTTCTTTAATCAGGTCAATTTCAGTCTATTTTCAGTCAGAAAGAAACCAAACAAAACCCAAAGACCAGAACATGGGGATGACTAGAGACTAATGTAGGGACAATTGGCTGAGGATGACAGAGGCATGAATTTCAAAATAGAGATGGTAAAAGACTTAACTTTTTTCTTTTTTTTTTCTTTTTTTTCCTTTTTTTTCTTTTTTTTTTCCTTTTCTTTTTTTTTTCCTTCTTCCCCCCCCCCCAAAAATCTCCTTCTGGTTTCCCTCGACTCCATTTAAAAAAAAACCCTAAAAGAAGCTACTGGAATAACAAAAGAGTGAGGTAAGTTCCTGGCCAGATTTTAGGTTCCAATTTTCTCCTTATATAGCTAAAGCTTATTAAACCACACATCTGTCTTTGGGTAATGGGGGACATAAAGTGTACACTGAATGCTAACAAAGCCAGGTTAGTTTATTTTCACAAAATATTATTTGAGGCTGCTCTTGCTTATATGGAAATGTCAGTGAGTACTCTTCCTGCAAGTTTTATCCTTTCTTCCTTTTCTCCTTAAAATGAAAGCACTTTAAGGGTCTGCCTTCCAAATTCTTTAATGTTATCACATAAAAAAAAACATGCCAAGAAATTTATATTGTCCACTATTCTGAATAGCAAACCTGGCAATATTTATCACCTGATATATTTGTTATTCTGTCCATCTGCTCTTGCACATGTAAACTAGCCATAAAAAGCAAGTAAATTCGCTAAGGTGAATGGAAGATTTTAAAGCCTGCTTACCCTCATGCACATTTAAAAAAATTATTTACTTCCAAAGTTCCAAATATAAAAATCGTACTGAAAATGCAGTCTCCAAAAACACAACTGGCAAGGTGGCAATGACAAGCAGAATGAAGTGGGAATAAAAGTTACAATGAGATTAAATATTGCATAAGAAAAAGGCAGGGGGAAAAGTATTTGTAAGTGCCAAAATACCTGCCAAGTAACAGAGTATCCTTCAGCTGTGTTGAATTTGAACCATTTCCCATTGTATCACATCATCCATTTCTAGGCCACCTATAATTTTTGAGTTGGCTTGTTAAGTAAAGCACACAACAACAACAACTCAGTAAAATCGAGTAATTCCCTGGAAACATTTTCAGTTCCTTCCCTCTTTCTTTCCCCTCGCTGCTCTCCTTTAGAAAACAAGGAAACGAAATAAATTTAGAGTCATGCTTTCCAGCAGAATGGTTAGCAATGAATATCAGGTTTTAAAGACCTGTTACCTGCATTTCTTCTTTTAGGCTCACAGAATTATATTTACCACAGTAGTTGCAATAGTTGCCATTTGAAGCCCGAAAAATGGCGGTAGAATCAGATTGCAGAGCATTAAATCCCTAGGCTTTTAAAGGTGGTCTGCACAGAGGGCTGAACGCTGAAATATTTATTAGCAGCAAAACTTCATATCTACTAAAGTATTTTTGTTTGATGATTTAAACTATAGTTCAACATTTATGGTGGACAAAAGGATTATTTCTACAGATTGTTCCTACTATTCCTTTCACCCTTGTTTGGGTCTTTACGTATTGTCATAGTAATGGCACCGGAGGTTGAACTACTTCCAATGGCTGTGGACTGCAGGTAATTCACCGAAAGCATTGGAAGAGATTAAATGCGGAGAATCATGCAAGTGGGAAAAGAAAGAAGAAAAATCACCTCTTTGGGAGCTTGTAACTAGCTGTCCTTTAATAGATGCTCACCTGATTGTTATTCTGTACTGATGCAGTGCTTTCAGAGAGGATTGGCACTGCTGTGCTAGAAGCTACAGGGAAGTGTCGTTCTTTGGTTCAGTCTGGTGAGATTTCAGGCTGGAAAGCAGTGAGTGACAGGATGGCAGGGCGAACCAGGGAGGGAATGGGCTCTTCCACTAATATGACAGCGCAGGGCTCTCCAGCTCCTGAGGGCTGGTCATGCTCTTATCTGGAAACATGACTACACAGCAGAGGCTCAGCTCAGACCCATAAAAACCTTCACACGTGTTTGGGGTATGCGTTGAAGAGGGAACTGATGCACGGGGCTGCGGCTGTGACCTGCCAGCTGAACGGCCCCGATGCACGCTGTTCCTAGATAGCTCTCAACCTGGCGGGCTATTATCCGCCTGTAATTTAATACACGCGTTAGTGAGAGATGAGTTTTCAGGAGGGACTTGAAGGAGGGGAAAGGTTACAGGCTTGAAGAGACTTCCCAGGCGTAAGGTCTGGCACCGGCCCCCTGGTTCATTGCTCTTTGTACCTGGGTTGCATATGCACGCAGCCTGGAAAACAGAGACGGAGAGCTTTTTTGTCAGGTGAAGCAAAGACGTATGTCAGCGAATCGCTGTGGCTGTGTCTTTAACAGCAGCTCCTGGCTACCGTTCCACCAGCGCTGCGCTGAAGTTGCTCACAGCCTCTGCACCTCAGTGGCATTTCCCGAGTGTGAGCAGCAACTCAGTGGAGCTCGCCTTCAAATACGAATGTACCGGCAGAGTGGCAAAATAAATGGCATCAGGTGAAACGGGACAATTGTCCACTCTAGAAAAAACTGACTTTGGGACTCCCAATCATTGCAAGGTGTTGCAAACTCAGTGGCATATCTCAGCTTTACTATTGCAATCTCAACTGGGCCAGTGCCTTCAGGGAATAAAAAAAGCAAACACCCCCTATTTATAGAACTTTTGCTGGCTGAGTAATTGCTATTTGTTTGGGCCAAGAGCAATCATTATTCATAATGGAGCAACTGGCTGGTTACTATTAGTTTTCTCCTTTTTTGTTTTCAACTAGAAAAGTGTTTGCATGGCAAGTGGCATGTGTAAGGGTAGGGAGTACCAACCAAAGCAGGTGAAGAAAAGGTGTACCTATGCAATTCTTCACAGCACTGAAATGGAAATACCTAAGCACAGCTTTTTTTTGTTAAAGGTATAACTGCGTCATACAGCTTCATAGCTGTAACCAGTCTGAATGGAGGAACGAAATTATCTTCTACAGCTGTCTCTGCCACCATCATTTTTAGAAGGTTTCTTTTAAATAACCCCATCTGCTTTCTTCCCCCAACACTTGGCACAGCTTATGAACACATTTAAAGACTGGAAGAGCAGAAAAACATCACTCAGAAAGCGTAATAGTCCCATTAATAGAAGCAATGTAGTAAGGACCCTATAAGTTTTGGAGAGGGTGAATTTAATATCCTATGCTCTTATTTCCTTTCTTCATGGAAATGAATCTCCAAAGATTACACCCAAATCATTGGCAGTTCACTGGATTTTTGTTTATGTATTAATGTCAAAACAAGCAAATTTGAATAAATACTTGAATTCTGTATCTGCTCCAGTTTTTGATTCATTGATGAGACATTTACAATCTCAAACAGTACTTATCTGCTGGAGTCTTGTATTCTGTTTTCCTTTGCTAACTTGATTAGACCTGCTGTCTTGACCAGGAGAAACTAAAGCTTGGAGTTCAGATGGGGAAGAGATGATGGTGTCCATCCAGCTCAGGTTGATCTGTTTTCAGAAAAAAATCTCCTGCTTTACTTAAAATAAGAAAGCTCCAAGCTGTTGAAAAAAAGTGGGTTTTTTTCAAAATATCAAAAGATAATTTGCTGTACTGTTTCTCATTTCACAGAAATGTAATGTAGTAAAGACAGAAATTGTCAGTTAAAGTATTTTTCTTAAATACAGTGATTTTCTGAATAATATGCAATTGTTTGGGGAAAAAATTAAGAAACAAAACCCATAAGTTCTTTACTAAAAACATGAAACATAATTTAGCTCCTGTATTTCATTTAAAGTTATTGTGTGAATTGAAACACTTTGGGAAATGCTTATTAATAATACTTTAAATGCTTATTAATAAGCTTTTTACACAACACTAGAGTGGAGGCCAGGTAGTTTCAATATTCTCCCTATTTGAATACTGCCGAGAGGGTAGAAGGATGAGCTCTTAATACGTGGAGCTTTATGGAGAAAGGCAATTTTCCGAAATATGAATATAAATCCCATTTTAACAACTGGCTACTGAGCAATACAGGCTGTATTAGTAATATGCAAAACACAGTAATCTGAGGAAAAATTTGTTAGGCTCTAAATTGCCAGTTCTTGTCAAGGCAGTGTAAGCTTTATACTAAAACAAAAATAGCACTCTTGCATTTTAGGTAGTGAATATCAATTTATTTACCTTTACTTGGTTGTGTCTTTCAAAAGTAATATCACTTGCACTTGTTCAGGATAAGATTAATATCCATGCAGCTGTTTGATTTCAAAGCTTTACTATAGGCTTATGACTATTTAATACTAAATTAAATAGGATTATTTTGGAAATATGGATTATTGCATGTGAGGTCAGGAGCAAGGGAATCTGAATCTGAGGTCTGCTTCTGGAGTTAGAAGTTGGGAAGAAAATGGAATCAGGAGTTTTAATACAAAGCACTAATGCCTCAGTAGTTTTTAAAACTGCAAATGCAATTTTTAATTCTTTGATGGACCTTGCATGTTATGTTAAAGCAATTTACCCCCACGCACCGTGCGCTATATTGTCACTTGATGCATCCTTATTACTTCTCCAGGTATTAAAGGGGTACGATATGTTTTCATTTCATTAATCTTCTCTCAGGGGGCAGTGATGAGTTCATCCAACTCTCTACTCTCAAGACTGAAAATTCTTTTCAATTAAAAAATCATCTCCACAGATGGTACTGGCATTAGCAGCAGCCCATTCTGTCTACAACAACAAATATTGAGATATTTCAGGAATTACCCTATAAATCACTGGACATGGAATGATCTGCAGGATTAAAAAAAAAAAAAGGCTACCAGAAGTTAAGGTGATGAGAATCTGGCCCATATGGTTTATTGTCTCTTCGATGTATCAGTTTCATCACTGTGTCTGGACAATTTAATTGCATGTTAAGGTGAAATATAGTGAAAAATTTAACAGAGCTATTAACTGCAAATATGTTATCCAAAACATTTGGATCACAAAGGTGATAATAGAAACAGTTTTAACTCGGGGAAAATTCTCTGTTAAAGGGGATTAAAGAGACCATTTATTGAATAGGATGGATTTCTTCCAACCCCCTATGTGCAGAAAGCATGCAATGCGTGAATAATTCATCCAGAAATTCTATCGTGAAGTTGTATCAGTTTCCACAGTAAAACCTGGCTGTGGAGGAGGAAAATACATCAACATCTGTGACAGGCCCTATGAAGAGACAGTTGCAAAGCCTTTCAGGCACCAGGAGCAAACCAAAATATAATAAATTCACCAAGTGTCAAATTTGTGTCGGCTGAATAATGACACCATATGTCTGGGTTGCCCTGTCACTGCAGGCTGCCCCACAAAAGCAGCCCCCACGCCTCCCGTTCTCACCAACCCCCCTCCCCAAACCCCCCCACGGCTTTATAAAGTGTGCGTCGGCAGGGGAAGTGCTTCAGCTACCGTTTTCCACCCAGAAGATGGATAGAGGTCCACTTGATAAATATGACTCTTGGCCGTTCTTTTTAAATCGGCGCTCAACCACGTCTTTTTATCCCCATCTCAGGCTAGGTGAAACGGTCACTCCCGGTCCAACGCGGGCTCTCTAATTTATTGTCCGATGAAACGGAGGCATCCGGCCCCGAAAGGATGGTTAGCATTCCAGAAGAGGCAAGCTTTTCTCAGCCTGAGGGGCATGAAACAAAGCTTAAAACTGCAGTCGGAGCCGGCTGATTGGGCTGGTGGCAAACCATCCCTACCCCGCAGGAAAGGCTCTTTCTTGGATGTAGTGATCTTCCCTGCAGCGAATAAAGCCAATAAATTCTGGTCCAGTGCTTGTGCCCCAGAAAAAGGTGCTGACTGCACTGTTCCTACTGTCTGATCCCTGCTGGCAATTGCTAGACAAATAAAACAGGGGAAAGGAAAGAGGCGGGGGGTGGAGGGAACAGCAAGTTTTATGTCCTTAAATTGGGTTTGCTCTACATTGAAAAACAGGGACAAAGAGGGAGGGCTCAGTATTTCCCTGAACTTTCTGCTGACAGGTGAAATCACTCCAGATGACATATCTGGAAAAGCACATGAACTTCTCTCCAAGTTCTGCTTCAAATCTCAGTTCTTCTACAAAGTGCCTCACAAGCTGCCAACTTGCATTTTGTTTTAGAAACCTCTAGTTTTGTCATCAAGAGCCTCCTCACTCTAATGCTGTGATTGCTCTTCCTCTTCCTGCAACCAGCTTGCTCGTGCTGGTACCATTGTCTGTGTTTCATAAAACTCATTTTGAGAACTGGAAGTAAAAGATTTTTTGAGCATTGTGAAGATGATCCAGAGAAAATAAATACAGAACTAATTATTGTGGAACAGCTAGCATATTACATGGGCTGGTGACAGAGACGGTTATGAGCTCTTAAAAGGATATCAACAAGCTATTATCCTCCCTTGCAAAACAGAAGAATATTAAATAAACAAAATGTGAGATCAGTTAGAATAAACTTTTTAATTTCAGCAAAGTCAAACAAGTGTGAAGCTATGCAGGAGGGAAGAAAAAGCTAGTAGGAAATCTTGCTGCCCAGCAAAATTGTATATTTTTGACATCTGGTCAGTGAAAATAATCCATAAATCCCTAAATACACTTGCTCTGGGAAAAAAGAAACAAAGTAAGTAGAAAAAAGCAAAAAAGAAACACCTACTAGAACAAGTGAACTCCACTGTGGGTTGTTCGGTTACAGACATCTATCTGTCATCATTGCTTTTATGAACATCGGAATCAATGACAAGTCTGTCAATAAAAAGAGGGGAAAATGAAACCATGTCTTTAAAATAGAGGGGAAATATATCGTATATGTATATCTGCAATTGTATATCTGCAGGCTGTCAAGCTAACATACACATGGAAAATGAAAACCAGAATGCCCTCTAAGGAGGTCAGCGAAACAGGGAGGACAAAGTCACACCAGAATTGTTTGGGCTGGTGCTTTTTGCTCATTTAATGAAGAACTAGAGATGTCTGAAAAAACTTTCATTGTAAAAAAAACAAAAGTAGTTTGATATTTGGTTGAAGATAAACTTATAATTTGCAATGAATAACATTTTGGCTGGTTATTGAAGAGCTGGCAGATTGCTGTTTGCTTTTGTGGACTGATTTTTTTGTGACTAATCAGAGAGTAATAAACTATCTTACTAAGAAAATATTGAACCAATTTTTTTATAATTAAATAAATAGAATTTTCATCAAGATCTTCTGGAGCGTCCAGTGGAAAAGGTGGTACTTTTAGGAGACAGACACAGAGAGATAGTTAGTGAATTCTAGCAAGTTAAAAACCCTTCTGCTCTGTACCCAGTGGGCCATTCCAAGGACATACCTCTTAGAAATGTAAGTAAATGTCAGGCTGAATAGTGAAAGAGTAAAAGGGTGTCTTTTGTCAGCTCATTTTCACAGAGCAGTTGTGTGGGTGTGGGTATGTAAAAATGAGAAGTCGGATTTTGTCACACTGATTTGAATTATTCCAGGTGAAGCATCAGGGATCTCTATACACTTGAAGAGTCAACGAATTTGATCTATGTAAACTTTACTACAGACAGGACTTACAGCTTGATTTCTCTAAGTCCTTGTGTCTGTAAGACTTGACTATGAAGATGGACACTGTGGCAGTTTTGAATACAAATAATTAATGTTTCAGCTTGAACTAATTTAACTCTTGATAACTTTAGTAGTAACAGTAGAAGTAGTAATTTCTCCTCAGACTCTTCATCTGTCTTCTGCAAGCCTCACTCAGCTCTACGTGGTACTTTCCTGCCCCCTTGATCTTCTTCTTTAGCCCCCACCTCAGTTTCTACAAGAACTTTCTCATTTTCTCTCCCAGTGCTTCTGCTCACACTGAGAGGATAGAGGTTAGCCAGCTGCTCCCAGACCATCTCACTCTCTTCTCTCTCCTCCTTGGCTTGGTCTCCAGAGAAGGTAAAGCCTCAACTGCAAAGACAGCATCAAGGTTTATTCAGTGTCTACAGCACTAGGGTCCTGCACATGGCAGAAGCCTTTAGAGTAGCACACAATACATTTCAAATAGGTAGCAAAAGCTGAAGAAAAAGCAATACTATCAGCTATCTATAAAACCTCTCAAAGGAGCCAAATGGAGTGAGCTTCTCTTCTAAACTATTGCTATTTACTTTTTCTGAACACAGGGTATGAGGGAACCCACTGCTCTCTGGAAGAGTACAAACAGTTGGAGATATATGGGGAAATGTATCTGTGAAAGTGACCTTTACCCCTGGAGCAGAGTGCTCTTTGATGCATAAATCTCAAGGAGAGAGAAGCAGAAGGGGCTTTAGCTGCTGATTAAACTCTTTTTCAGTAATAGCGGGACAGACAGTAAAAAAAAGCCTGAGAGATGGTTACTTAAGAGGTACTAGAAAGTTCTTTGAAGGAAAGAGAGTTCCCCCAAAAGGCTGAAGAAACCTCAGGTTAATGACTGACAGGCTCACTATGCTATATTTAGCTGAGGAAAATGGCTAACAGATCCACTACATTTGTATATTTATTTATTTTTTTTAGAACAGATGTAGTCTGAACTCCCCCCATTACAACAGCAGGCTGATCTGTATCCTTCTCAACAGTTTCAGGGTTTTATACAGTTACAGAGTATTCAGGAGAAACCATGGGAATTTTACAGTGCTGAGATAAAGCTGTGTGAAAGTGCCTGTACATCTCCAGAAATATTTCAAAACTCAGAATCTCAGGAGACTCATTTTGCACTTAAAACTGACACGTGAAATTTTGTGAGCATAAGATTTTGAGCAAAAGTGATCCATTTTCTTCAGTGGGCTGCATACAAAGAAAAGCCACTGCACACATCCTAGTGGTCCCGCTGGCTTATTATCTAATTTAGGAGGGCTCTTAACTACTGCATCCCCAAACCTTGTGTAACAAATTAGATGCAGCAGCAGCTTTCTGGGAACTGTATAATTTCCTTTACTCCCTGTCAAATTCCTCACAGACTTTCCAAGCTGATGCAGGCAGTCTTACGTATTTTGACTGCACTGAGACTTTATTTTTGTGCATGCAAACATGTTTGCAAATACAGCGTTAATGGTAGGACTGGGGATCTTGGCATTAGCTTCAGTTCACCTTGCCTGAATGTCTGTTCTGAGGTGGAGGTTCTACATAAATACTCAAGAAAATAAGTGGAAACACCAGTAAGCTGAATGCCAGCATTTTTCTTTGCTTGGCACTAAATAAAACAAGCATGGAAATATGATTGTAATGGAATGTATTATGCAGTCATCTCAAGTGAAATACAAGAGTTCCCTGGCTATATAAGTCGAAGGAATTACAGAAGTTAGTAGCCTGGAGCAAAGAGGGGCTTAATCCAGCCAGAGAGGCTTTAGACCCTTGATGCCAGAGGTGATTTTCTGGGCATTATCCTCCACCTTAAAAAATGATGTAAATGGAATGTGAAAATATTGTAAAATGCAACAAAATTTCAATCTCTACAATGATTATAAGTACCCAGATCAGGTCTGTCTTTTTAGACCATTTATATCCCCCTTCTAAGAACAGGAGGCAAAAGGACACATGAAATCCATAATGTAACTCAGACAACCAAGGGAGGACTCAGCATCGCAGCGCATGACATCAACAGTATCATGGGCTGAAATATTTCCAGTAGAAACAGACCGAAACTTTACTGGTATTCAGATATGACATACTGAAGCGGCTAGTATTTCTCTCTGACTGCAATTCCAAATCTGAAGAACATTTTCTAGAGGGGTAATATGTTTTTGTGGAAACTGCGCACTTGGAGAAAAGGGAAAGGGAGAAGGAAAGAGAAAGGAGAAGGGAAAAGGGGGAAGGGAAAGGGAAAGGGGAACGATTTTCTATTAACAGAGGTTTTTCTACTATCTCGATCTGCTGCTTTGATGAATGCATTATTTGTCTGCTGTCATCTCCAGAAGTCTTCTTAGTACAAGGTCTATCTCTTTCACAGACTTCCACTCCCTAAGCAGAGACAGAGATGTAAAACAGAAAGTTCAGATTGCTATGTGGTCATGCAGCCTATTTTGCCAGAGTGCATTGGATTTGCATTATATTTATATTTAAGTAACTTCAATTTCACACTCAGTGTAACAAAAATGAAAACAAGAAAGACCCTGTGTTATATATAGCAGCACTGCTGCTTACAGCAATTCTAATGGCTTGGTAGGCTACTACGGTGACAAGTGCCATGGACCAATTTGAACAGAACAGACTGCTCCTGCTAATTTTCAGTAAATTAAATGTATACCCTTGCCTTTCAGAAGTTCTCCCTGATATTTTGTTGAAGTATTTCCTGGTTTTGCTTCTTTACATTTTTCTGAGGGTTCTGTTTCTCACTTTGCCCTAAATTGCAGTTCCCTTCATAGAATCATAGAATCATTTAGGTTGGAAAAGATCCTTAAGAACATCTCGTTGCTCTTCATATTTATTCCTTTTTCAGCCTCGATTGTTAAATGCCAGCTTCCCATCCCCAGATTATTAGATTACTCATAGGAAGTGTCAATGAACAATTACAGACTTTATAATTGGTTGTCCAGGCTAAACAATACAAAATCAGTTTTTAAAATCTGTTCTCATGTGTAGATCTCACCAGGTCCAAGCTTACATTTACTAGAATATATAACAGTATTATAACACAAAATAAGCAAACAGCGTATATGCATATTGTACTCGTGGCTGCCCTGTGAGTGAATCTAAAACATTTAAAATAAATATCTAAAGCACTATTAAGCTGAACACCTTCCCCCGCCAAATTATTTACTTAGATATTGTTTGCACTGTTAAAGAAATCCAAATATCTTTTAAGGGTCTTCTAAAAATTCAAATTTACTTTTTGGTTTTAAATAGATATTTTAAGTCTTTGATGCAGAGTTGCCCTCTGTTTTACCTGTAGCAAGAGCAGAAAACCTGTGTGGACCAGAAATCACCTCTAGGCATCAAACCTGCAGCCTCAAAAACCACTAAATGAGTTTCTTTTTCTTCCACACATCCCTTCTACACAGCAAAATATTTAAAGTGATGCCAGAAACATAAAGAAGATGAGCTACCTCGTAAACTCTTGGCTACCGATGCTTGCCCTGGAGTCACAAGCCCATTGTTTACCTTTTCTTTTGAAGCCTGGGAAAAAATATATCAAAGTATTTGAGGCTGCCAGAACTTTGCACACACAGAAACTGGCATTGTGACAGGAAACCCAGATGAGAAAAGATTCCTAGGCTTAAATATCACACTCTCCCCTGAGCTCTTCTTGGGAACTTGAAAGCTAGCCTGCTTCAAGGTAATGGTTATAAAATCTTGCACAGAAATGGAAGCACTGTATGACTAACCTACTCTTCCTTCTGTGAAGCTGCTGGGCCTGACGTCACCTGGCATTTCTTCACCCAAACTGCCATGGGAAAAGACCTGAAATGGGCCAATTTGTTTTCCTGCCCGTGTTCAGCTCTTCCTTATGGTTTGCCATTGTCCAGTGGAGGGGAGAGCACCAGTTTGCAGCATATACTTTGCTGTACAGCAAAGAAAGTGAGTAATTTTCTAGGGTCATGTACTGATTTGCCAAATGGACATAGATCCGTTCTTTATCAAAAGGTGTGGCATAACTCACCATAAACTGCATAGCTCTACTAACAGAAATCCTAGCTATAACAACGTCGTTTTTTTCAGGAAGCCATTCCCATTTCCTCTGACCTTACAAGTGCTGCTTTTGGTCTCTACACACTTTTCATTTACGTCTTGCCTGTCCCCAGGTAAATATTCCACTTTACCAGGGGAATCCCTCTGCTTCAAACCAGTACCTTTTGACCGCATAGATCTTGTGTCTTTCAGATACTGCATCAAATGCCTTCAGATAGCCATGGGTATAACAGTCCTGTACTCCAGCCATCCTGCAGTTCAATTGCACTAATTATGCAATTTAAATGAACAATTAGACAACTCCTCTTTCTCAGTGTAAATAATGGCCAAAGAAGCCAAGCTCCCTGAAACAAAGACACTATATTTCCTGTACCATTTCTGTGTATCAGAAGTTTTCCCCTAGGTCGCAAGACTTAAAATAATAGCATGATCTTAATCCTTTATTTGTTCCAAGTATATGTGGTATGTCATCAGGCTGAATGGAGCAACAGTTCTGGCTTATTTAAAAAACTGTTCTACCACAGCTTAGAAATACCTTTGTACTGAAGAAGGAAAAAGACATCCCACCAACACACATATTTCTCTGTTCTGAAGTACCAGTCCCTTCTCTCAGCAGGTTCCTTCACAAACACAGAAATTGGGCAATGGCTCTAGCTTCCTCAGGTCGGCTTCCAAGGATATTTAAGCAATTGTCTTTTGTTTTTAAGGCTAACCAACACAACCCACTTGGTTCTTTCTTATATAGACTATGTAGTGTTTGGGCAACAGAAAGACTGCTGCCACATATAGGCACAATAGCAAAAAAAGGATAAGGCATAACAAGGCAATAATAATCTTCCATGTTATAGGTACCCCATTCATTCATCGCTGTCCCCGCCATAACATTCCTTCAGGAGACCACCCTGTCACACCGTATAATAAGGTGATACCTTCTCCCATCATTCCATGGGATTTCTCTTTACTTAAACAACAGAGCATCTTTGTATTCCAGATGTTCCCACTGGAAATCATTTCAATAGTATATTGAAGATTAAACTGTTCCGAGACGTTGGCAGCTACCAACTGAGATTCCAGTAACACACAATTTTAACATCAAGATCCTCTGTTTGAGCAATCTCTTTGCTCTGGGCTATACTCCAGCAACACCCTTCTCCATTGTCCTAGCAGCAGAAATAGGAACTGTGAACATGCAAAAACCTTGGGGACCAAATGCCTCTGAGCAATCGGTTCCCTGTTCTATGAGGGGACAGTGTTTGCAGATGTTGTTTCTGTGAGGCCACCTGTACAAATCGCATGTGTCTCCCCAAGCCTACAGGTCTGCCTGTGAAGGTGTAGCCCCACCACAAACAAGGATTTTTTTATTATGAAGAACCCTTGTGAAAATGTATGTTTCATTTTGACTAGAATCTTGTCTGATACAGGTAAGTTAAAAAGCAGTCTACAGGTAGCTTATTTCAAGTAGTTCAATATTTGTTTGTGTCAGGGACTGACTCATCTCACTCTTCACTATTCTTATTTCCAGCATCCCTTCACTTCTGCATCAAATATGAACTGAGTTTCAAAATGCAGCTCAAGTGACTGTAAGGCCATTTTAGAACTATTTTTACTTCTACAAGTTCCCAACACAGTTAGGTAGTAAAGTCCCATTTTCCTCTTCTATCCCAAACCACCTAACAATTTTGGTAACATGGAAACAGACCTTCTGTCCTACTAGCGTAGCCCTGTAAAACTTTAAGTCTGAGTGTGACTGGTGAGTTAACCAGATCTATACTGCTGACATTTTCTCTTGTCAGTGGAAATTCCCTTTGTGTTGAGCATGCACCTGAGGTAGGTGACCTCTTTCTGAAAGAGCTCACATTTCTTTGGATCCCATTTCCAACTGACATGCTTAATACTATCGCAGCTATCTGTGGGTCCATCAGTTCATTCTGGGAATGGCCAATGTGCACCAAATTCTCAGCCAGAGACGTATGCAAGCAGGAGACACATCAAGAAGTAACTTCTCTGGCAATGTCATAGAGGTCCTAGGAGAATCACACAAGCTAAACACAGAACTCTCCCCCTGATAACACTCCTGTCTCCGTCTTTTTGATCCACTTCCACCTGCTGAAAGGCACCTTTAAGAAGAGGTTTGAAAAAATGTAAATGAAGCTGCTAGTTCTTAGCCTAACTTGCCTAGGTGACAAAAGGTAGGATCTTTAAGATACACTGAATTATTTAAAAGCCAAACAATTCTGATCTTGGTTTTGGGGTTTTTCTTTGAATAACTGGAACTGTGAGTGAGACCCCACAACTGGTTGAAAGCATAGTTATGCTTGTTTAATACCATAAAAATCATCTTCTTCAAAATGGTAACCATAAAGATGTTTGTATGATTGTACCTGATCTTGCCTTACCCCACCAAATAAAACCCACATCTCTGTTGTGTTTGGAGAACAGTTTCCTTTCCCTCATGCTTTCAAATACTTTTATTGCACTCCATTTAAATGTACAGCAGTGCCTGAAATCTCTCCAATAAAAACTCAAGAGTCCACAATCCTTATCCTGTAACTTTTTCCTGGAGCCAACAATTATTGCAATTACACATCTTGCCACCGTGGACCCATTCTCTATCTTTTGCTGTTTTTTAAGAAATATTTAGTCTCTGAGCACAAACTAGATCCTACTACAAGCCCACAGCAGTGCTAGCTGCTAGAAATTCCCTCCACATTTGTTTACTTCCAAGCCGTTACTCTAGTGTGGTGGTCCAAGGATGACTGTATTGAGCAAGAGACCAGACAAGCTCCTATCCACAATTCAACTTCGGCAAAGCGGTTGTTCCAACCAAGCCACATGGTTTTGGGGTTCCCATAACGCTTTTATGAGCAGACATTACAAAATTACATGTGTGATATTTAAAAGATTTTTGTAATACATTTAAGCTTTAAATTACCAATATGCCTCAATGCTGATTGAATTTTAATGTATGGTTTTGTAATAGCATTGCCAAGAGCAACATTTTATTATTTGAGTATTTACCTATTCCAGTTCTAATTAGGAAAAACTTTGTTCCAATTTATCCCAACCTATTACAACTTTCTTTTCTCACTTGTTCCCACCTTGTCGTAGTATATCTTTTATGTATCTGTTTCCATCATGGAAACAATATGGACAAGGTTCAAACTATATTCTTAGAATCATTATTAGATTTGTTCTCTTTTTTTTTTGCAATCCTGAAGTATTTAGCAAAAGCAACAAAAGAATATCTGAACAAAAATTGTTAAAAGACCCTTTCCTGGCTCAGGAATTTGTTTGAGCTTGCTGAGTTAATAGCTCACAATGATTGAGCTATAACAAAACCACTTCATCCCTGAGACAACAGAAATTGTGAGATAAACTCTGGAAACAAATCAAGGATTTTTGTGGGGAAATTCATGTGGTCCTGTGGAGCAAGAAGACTTGTAGGAAATGTCTTTGAAATCAAAGTTTATGAATCACTAGTGTCTATAAAAATTGCATGCAGATGTTATAAAGTGCTCTTTCTGTTTTGATTGCCAAGAAGGTAAACTGGAAACACAGTAGTTGTAAAATGAAGGCATGAAAGGCTGATCAGTGTTATATACATAGAGGAGAAAACCTGTTATTTTTATTATTTGTATCATCTGTTGATGTAGCTTTTGCAGCTGATATCAAAATACAGATATAACAAGTTACCTCTTGATTCAGATTAGCCCTTCTGCATATGTGCTATGCTCTACCATTTGCTTGTATATACAGTTTAAAAGAGTACCCATCAGCATCTCTGGTTCTCACCAAAACGTCAATCCACTTTGTTAGAATAGCATTCAAACAACTTCTCAAATCTTTGCACTGCTTCGTGACTTCCTCTGATTGTAGGGGGGTTTTGCCTCCTTACTTTTATTTACTTCCTTACGCTTGGGAAAGACTGTACCACATCCTTTTAGCCTTCTTTTCCTGGAAACAATAGCCAAGTGGTTAAAATTTCAAAAAGGTATTACAGAAGCCAGGGATTGTGCCTGTTTTCCAGCTATGCTCCTAGCACTTATGCAGAGATTCAAACACACTGCAAAAGTCCGTATCTAGATGTAGTAATACTTAAAAAACCCGGAGTTAGCTAGCGACACTAGCCTTGGAAGTGCTGAAGCAGTGCAAAATGTCTGTAACGCGCACCAGGATTTCCCTCTGTTGCCATTTGTTAGCCTAGCTGGCTGTTACTGAGTGCCAGGCACACTGATATTGTCCACAAATGTTATAAAATGTCTTCCCATAAAAACTAATTCTGCAGAGCTAGTCTAGCACCCCTGCCTGATTACTTTTAGCAAGCCTAAAGATATTTCTTCTGTTGGCTATGATAGATATTCAATTTTCTCAGTTTTCTGGGTCATATATGTAGGAGATGGGAATCATCCTGACATCTCAACTTTTAGTTTGAGTTAAAGAAACTTCATGGAATATATTTCATGACAACAGCACCAAGAACAAAGGTGTTTTGGTTTCATAGTTATGAAACTATTTTTTTCTATGGCAGAAAGGAGGAAGGGGAAGAGACATGTTTCCTGTGCTTTGCCCCTCACATGGATGGTTGGGTACGTCTGAAAATAAAATATGGCTGCGAAATAATTCACTGAGTTTAAGTAAGTGATGAAACAGCATGATGTATAGACTTAAACAAATTGTTCAGGCATGTGCGCATAACGCTTCAGATATGTAACAGGACATTAAGAAATCTGGACTTCTTACCAAATAAAAAATATGGTATGTATTACTAAACCACTCCCCTGAGCATCTGTATCAAAGATATTGCTTTAAGACTCTCATTTTCACTTATGCCACTGAACGTTGTGCTGTACAGAAAGGAAGAAGTTAAGCTCAGCATTTCCTGTCCTTGGTTATTTTTAGAAAATTGAGGTACATATACATCTGTGGAACTGCTGCATCTATACAAAGCACTTTGTGCCAGGCTGCTGTAATACTGTGTTCAGAGAGAGCTGAAGGTAAGGGTCAAAGCAGGTGGTGGTCTCAGAGAGACCCGGCATCTGGCGTTAAGTGTGAGTGAAGAGGGCACAGGGTGATGGCGGAGATGGCGATCATGCAGAGCCCAGGAGCGCAAGCCCTTTTTCTTTTTGTTTTTCTTTGTTGGCCTCCATTTCCCCTGACTGAAGAGGCAGAATTTGGAACGGCCTGAGCTGTTTTCCAAGGTGGTTTTAGTGATGTGTTTGAAACAATAATAGTTTCACATTTTCTTTGCTTGCACTGTCTACTTCAGCTTCCCAATGCTGAAACATTGTGCTCAGTTTGGACAGAAGAGGCAGGGAGTAGGGAGTAGTACTACAGCATTGGAACAAATTGCATCAGCATTAAAAAAAGGTCACCTGTCATTTCAAGTTCATTGTTATTTTAGAAGGAAATCATTTACAGAGCTGCAAGTGAGCCAAAGGCCTCTGGGGCTTGATTTCTAAAGGAAGAGATGGCTCTCACAATGAGGGACAGCAGCTCCCCTACAGCTGCAGAAAGATTGTGCCCCAAAACATACAGGCTGAAGTATGCACGGGTTTAGTTCTCATCTCACCAAGTATGTTTCTACCCGCGTTCTCCAAGACCACTATCCAAAACTCCACGTGACCCAAGAGAGCTTTTCCAGCCCTATGACTCTTTATCGCTGAGCTTATGAGGCTTGTGATTCCTTTCACCTGCACCCCATCACCAAGTTGTCATAAACTACCTGAAATGAAGTTACCCCAATCGGCTCTCATCCGTACCCCGAGGCATGATGCTTTTCCCACTCTCAGACAGAGTCAGATTTTCTGTCTGTGATGGAAAACACAATGTGAATTTGAATCTTGATTATATGAGTGGTATCTTTACATCAACATGCATGAGTGTGTGTTGAAAATCAGACTTTCTGAAGATGTATATCTTTCTGCTAATTCTTTTGATTTCTTTGTGTTGTGGCCAGAGCCCAAGAATTAATTTCTGCTATTATCAGGTGTCACCTTCAGCTACAGTTTGAATCCAATGAAAGGCTCTACAAAATGTATTGCAAAGTGATTTTCCTTCCACAGAGGAAAAAGGTAAGTCATTCCTAAACTCCAACCATGGCTAAATTATCTGATGTTGGCAGTGGTTCAGAGACAATCTACAAACAAAATTATAATCACTACGCCTTCACTTTCCATAGGTCTGGCCAGAAAGGATTTTTCTCCCAGACCTTATCCCATTTAATCTTGTTTCCTTTGTCTTTATTCTTTCACTCTCTTCTTCATACTTAATTTCTCACGCTCCTCTCTGCGTCATCTTATCAATCTCCACTTTGGTTTCCCATTCTAATTATCATCCACCTGTTAATAACACTAAGTGCAAGAAAATTCCAAATGAATCAGATTTGGCTCAGGTTTTAGGATTTTTTTTTTCTTTTCTAAATAAAGCTTAGATAGGAATTGGAGTCTGAAGTACAGGTACTAAATCCTGAGTGAATGAATTTTGGCTCCTACATCTGTATTTTGGCATCTAAATAAAAGTGGTTATTCAATTATTTTGAATATCTGCAGCTGAAGTATTAGGTGTTGCATTTAGACATTCACTTATAAAATGTTTTTAACTGCAAAATTAAAACAGTTATGGTGGCTACGATCTTCTGTAAGTGAACCACTAATCTTGTCTAGAAAGGAATGCTTCATACCAGTAAAGTTTAAAGTGCCACACTGCAGTCCCAGGAAGTCTTTTATTCTACTCCTTGAGTGGGTTACAGGAGCAAAGAAGAGCAACAGTACATTTTCAACAATTTATATACTAGTCTGATCTTTCTTTCCTTTACGCCAATGTAATAACGAGTTTTTGAAATAATTCCATTGATTTTTAGAAATTCCAGTGCTGGTATTTGAGGTTAAAATGAGGCTTTATCTTCAGTTAAGAATCAGATACTATTTGAAGGAGCCCCCATGACAGTCTAAACCAGATTACGGCCAACATAGACATACTCCAGAGCAAGGCTACTACAGTCTCCTAGGGTGTTGGACCCATCCAAGCCTGGTCATGGTATGGGAGCAAAGGCCTAAGAAAGCTCATCCAAATCACGGTGCAGAGAAAGGTGACCAGACTCCAAACATGTTTGGGTCTTTTCCATACAGATTTAGCTTTCTCTTTCCTTTACTATTGTTTGTTTGCTTTGTTTAAGAATGGAGGAAGGAGAAGTGAAGACCATGGCCATTAGTATGAAGAACTATTGGTCTTTCTAATCCATCCTTTTTCTTTGGACTGCTATTCATTAGCTGTGCCCCAAAGCGCTCTCCACTCACTGCTGTTCAACTCCATGCTGTTTGAATCTTCATCTTTTGTTAGGCTTTTCAATATCCCAATTATGTTTTTTAAGTGAAAAATCTTTCACTAAACCCCAAACTAAACCTCCTTCTCATTTCTTATTTCAAGTCACAGTGGAAACAAGACAATGGCCATTACAGAGTTAGCCCTTTTTTAAATGGCATTTGTTACATTTAAGTTTTCCTGTCAGCACCATTTTTCAGACTACAGACATTCAAGCTCTGCAAAACAAGCAATGGTTGTAATATAGCCAAAGGCAATCGCAGCAAGGGAGCTTCAGTAAGCATTTTTAGGGAAGCTTTTACATTCGGAATTTTCTTTAGTTTGATGCTAATTATTTAATTATTAATGACTTTATTTTTTTAGACCAGTGAGAGGAATATGGACAACAAAAACATATCTAGTACCAATGGCTATGTGAGTTTTATAGTGCTATTTGTAAACATGGAGGTTTGGTCCCTAGATCCAATCTCTCCCTCTGAACTAGGGGTCAAGATACGAGTGAGCAAAAAAGTAGGCAAATTGCTTTTTTCCCCATTAAAAGTGATGAAGAACTTCCTTATACAATTTAAATGACATGTCCATGGTGGTATGTGAAAGATTGTCTCCCCACAATGCATTTTTCGTTGTAAACATCCTGTCAGCGTGCTTCAATGAGTTCTGAATTGTCTTATCTCTGCCTCAAGGGGAAAAAGTCAGTTGCCTTTATAATCCTGTGTTTTAGGGTGTTTTAAAGGCTGATCTAGTCTATGAGGCACTCTGTGGCACGTTCCTTAATCTGGGCTCCAGTGGTGGCTGCATTCACAGCAGAGCACATGTTGGAAATTGATGGAGGTCCCTTCTGGGCTCAGCGTCCGTGAAAAGTAGGACATGGGAAGAAGGCTAATATCTGCTCAGGTCTTCTCCTGAAATGGATTTGCAACAGGCAGCCCAAAACATTCAGACCATGGAAGTGCTCCTGGGGTCCCCCAAAGCAGTCATAATTGAAGCATTTAAAACTCCTAATGGCTGCAAGTAGGAACGTTAAATACTTCCAAAAACCATGTTGCATTTGAAACAAAGAACTGCCTCTCCACAGCCCTACTGGCAAATGACTAAACTTTTAGTACTTTTCTCTTGTGTGCATGCCATCAGATGCAATGTGTACACAAGGAATTAGTAGGTGACAGCCTCAAGAATTTTGAAATGAAGTAGGGAAGGAGTAAATTAAAATACAAATGCTATGAGATGCCAATTTAATCAGTTTCCTTAGAACATCGCAACATGAAATGCTACAACCAAATCAGTTGTTAATCAGTACTATCAGTATTTTGACAGCTGTAACCCACTTGATTGTCAAGGCTTATTAGGTGCAGGGGTCTGGCTGACATGGTCCCTACTCTTAATGAAGTAAATATGTTACCATTTGTTGTGAAAACCTCATCATTCTGCATATTTACATGGGCCTCTTGTCCATGTAGTCAGTCTAAGTTAGATTTTGTGCACTTACATAGGCCCTTGACTAGGATTACGGTTATATTGTATTTCTGCTTTTATAGAAACCATGGTTTCTGTAACAGCAGATGTAAGCTGACAGGTACATTCCCCAACTGGCATGCCTAGATGAAGTTCCATCTCACACGTTCATGTTAGGACCAGCTCTAATAACTAACAGCATAAAAATCTTAAAATATCACACAAAGCTAGATGACAAACGTTTGGCCTTCTTCCACAAGCTGGTAAAGGGAAAGATATAGCGTTCTAAGCAGTCTTTCTTGGATATCTTGCCAGTCTGGACATTCCCCAAGCATTTGATCCAGGCTAAAAACATTTGTTCTTTGCTTTGTTCTGATCCCTATGACATAAATGTATCATGAGCCTCTTACTAGATCCCAGGAGAGAAACTCTTTCTTTCCCAAAACCAGGATAGGAGTCTTTCTTTAAAGAGCAGCCAGCAGACAAACCACATGGGACTTGAGAAGGTGACCTTTCATGTGCTTTGGCAAATACAACCTCCCAGCATCCTTTCCTGTACAGGGCTAAAAGCTCTTACGATAGTTAACTATCTTAAAAGATGTATCTGTGACTTTCTCCGTCTTAACAATACTAAGCTGATAAGATCGGAGACTGGTGTAACTAAACCAATAGAAAGTTTTAACAGTTGCCCAGGAAAATGCCATGTGGGTTCAGAAGCCCGGGACAAAAACTGTAGTGAGACTTAAGTAATTCTGACTGACTTAAGATGACTCTGATGAACGGCATCCCTAATAACTTGCCCTCTTTTTTTTGTGGATTGTTATTAAAAAGAGTAATAGGAAATAATAATAACAAATATTTGTTGCTTAATACTTAAGAAATGTTTTTACTATTCATTATCTTTGGAGAATGGAATTGTAAGTGTTCACAGACAACGCAATCTTTTTGAAAAATGCCCAAATGGATGGGCCCAATATGTCCTCAGTGTTTGAACATGCTCAGATCTCCACCTGAAGTACCTCTCTTCCTTCTTGAAAGTCAATACAGAGAACCAAAAATGCATTCTTATTTTGGGACACAAACAGCTAAACTCAACAGTCATTCTCAAAAGTGGTCTTTACACTCCTCCTCGATACCGCAAAAACAACCAACCTGGCAGTGGGGCCCCAGAAAAAAAATCATGTTTGCTCCGTTTGTCACGGGCAAAGACGATGTAATCCTGACATGACCCACAGCCCAAAGTGACCTGGGGAGGTGATGGGAGAAGGCAGAACTGGGGCGGCTGCCCTGTGAGCAGGACGGCTGCAGTTTTCTCACACGGCACAGGTGCAATTATCCCTGCCATGCTGGGTCACAAGAAACAGGCACGCCGCCCCACGTCAGCTCAGGTGCTGGGCCACGGCCAAAAAGACGTGCATGGTCCTGGGCTACAGCCGAGCACTGCAGCCGGCCTCCTGTTCCTGAAGCCCACACACCAGACGCAGCTGGTGGAAATAAGGGCCAGATGTGTGAGCTGGATGCATAAAATGTGTGAGCTGACATGTCTGCCAAGGTCCCACCCCCATTAATCCACACTATGTAAATCCCTCAGTAAATCCACCCCAACCATGGCAGCCCAAGCCTGCTTCCATCAGCGTTGATCGCCCCTGAGCTCAGCTGCCCTGGCAGCACGGGCAAGCCTTTGGGTGCCGACCACACTGCACACCTGCGTCATCCTCCCTGCAGGTAAAACAGGAGCAGCTGCCGGGGAGGGGAAGGGGAAGAGTATAGTCACCACGTCCTTGGACCATGGAGCTGCATCGCTATACAGCACTGGTTGAATTTGTGCTGTACCTGTGGCCATAGCTGGCTCACTCCGGTCAAGCAGTTAGAGGACCCATCCATGGTCTTGGAAAACAGGGGTCGCCTATACATCTCTCGAGGAGAGCGTGGAGCTGCATGTCAAACAAAAAACAGGAGCATAACTTCTGCCCGTTTACGTCTCTTGATACTCATCCTAAACAAAAATAATATTTTAACAGTAGTCTGAGCATTGGCTTAGATACCAGCAAGTCCTGTACTTTAATCCTACTATCCTAGTCATTTGTTATGTGACTCTGGTACACTCCATTCATAAAATACAGAAAATACATTTTTTATTTTCCTAACTAGTAAAATCACAAGGACTATTTTCTAATGTTTATAAATTGATTTGAGCATATTATATACTAGTGATTAAGCACTTACTTACTTACATTTTGCCTCTCTTGGAAGTCCGTTGTGTTGCTAACTCAGATGAAGGATTAGGCCATAATGAAACTTTATTTTCTGTATTTAGATTATCACCAGACATACAAGAGTGTCCATCTGGACTTATCATACATTTTACTATTTTTAAATGTTAAAATATGCAGGTTAGAAAATGGTCTTTCTTTTGAAGCTTTCACTATCTCTGTTGTTATAGGTCTCTCTTGCTATTAATTATGTAGCAATAGCTATACTGTCACATAAAATCACACATATAGAATGCACAATATAGATTTTTCATTGTTAGTGTATATTAGATTATCTTCATTATAACAGAACATCTCTTCCTCAGATGACTCTCAAGAGAATGTGAACTCTCTGTTGTGATCTGAAGGGCTTGCATTATACATTTGCCTGGAGCTTTCATTATTAATAGACCCTCTTTGAGCACCTCTTAGCTAACTGACATGCATTTGAGACCACTGGATTCCTAAACTTCCCTGACCTTGCAGCATTAACTCATGGTCTCAGGTAGAATGGATAAATCAAATACAATATTTTTATTATGAGGTCTCAAAAGTTGCTAAGTTGACAGCAAAATAGGCACAATAAAATTATATTGAAAAATGTTTCTCTAGAACAATATGCTTTTATTGCCCAGTTTATGATATTTTCCTATTATTTCAATTAAAGTGAAAGAATAATTTATTCACTTCTAGCATGGTGTTAGTATTTTAAAGTAGAAGATAGTACTGAATTAATTATATTGTGTTTATAGTCAAATTTGCATAGAAAGTTTTTTTAAAAATTATTTTCATGAGTATTTGAACATTCAAACTAACATCACAGGTTTTTTACAACAGCATTAGTCTTTGCCAGCTATAATATGTCAGTCAGTACAACTGTAATATGAGACTCTGGTAGGGATAGGTATTGGATTTGTTTTATGTCAAGGCTTCCTTCAGATTTTTCCATAGACTCCCTGCTGAATGGTTTTTCTTTTTAACCTGTCCTGGACCTCTCCTGTGTTTTCAGTCATTTACTCTAAGCACTTTGTTCCTTTGTTTCTGGCACTTGGAGAAGCAGAACCCGAGAGGAGAGGACACTCACAGAAAAATCCCAGCCCCACCACAGACAACACCGAAACCCCCTTAGTTTTCAGGGGTCCAGAATGTGACCCGCAGCAACATGCATCAGGCAGCTGGCAGCAACTGTGGAAACCTGCCTTTTGGTGTTCTTTCCACCACTGAAGTTCATGCTTGTACTACAAAACATGCTACTAAGGAGGGCATTTCTTGAACCCTCATAAGATACCCGGGTATCTGCAGCACACAATATATATCAGAATCCCCAGGGTTCATTCCTCCTAGCATAGCTGAATTTCCAAGTGTCTAAGCCTGATCCCCTTGCCTTGATGAGCAATTTGTCCCTCACAGAGTTTCTGCTAATTCAGGAGAGCATAAAGTCCCACTCAGAGCCCCAGGAGAATTTCACTAGTGAAAGTTCAATACGTGTGTGATAAATCAGAAGAGCTGATTTAATAGCATAGATTAGTTTTGCCACGTAGTTAAGAGGAGATCTGCAGAAATAGGTGGGGACAATGGAGCCTTTAGGCAAATGTAGTGCTCTGTCTAGGTGGACATACTGTTTCACAGGAGCTCTTTTTAAAAGCTGTGCGAGCAGAAGATGCATAAACTCTAGGCCATGTCCCAGTGACAAGGCTAGTCCTGAGATCCCACAGCTGTGTCATATTACCCTCTCTGGGGTATGTATTTCTGTTTGAGGGATGTGATGTAGCATGTGTTCAGAAATACAAGTCCATAATTTTACTTTCAAGACACCGTTTTTCAATAGATTAGGCAAAGGGTACTGTGTTTAGACTTCTATTTATCAAGGCACTGTAAACAGAGATGATAAACTATGCAGAAGGATATTTGTGTACATAAGCTCTCTGAATTTTCCTTTGAAAGCAAATCACCCCCCCCAAATGCAAATAAGAAGGTTGCATTTGATGTGCCAACTTAGGAACCTAATTTAAGTGATTTGAATATATGCCTGGAAGTATCTTTTTCCACTGACTATAGAAAAAGTCCAGGGTAATTGTCTGGGATAAATTATTCACTAAGGTTAGGTTCCTGAACTTAGACAGTATGAGTGTCTCTATTGCCCATCTCTTTTATCTTTGTTAGACTACTAAAGGTGGGCAGCCAGCAGCTGGGGATGCAAAAACATAAGCAACCACATCTGGTCAAAGAGTGAAAAAATTAAGCCAAAATATTGACAAAGCGACATGTCCCTATTTTTAATGAAAATTCTTTTGAAAATGTTTTGAAGATTTGCCCTACTGGGAACAATTTCTTCACACTCCGTAGAGAAGGACATTGCTTCTGGAAGTTGTACCTATTTCCACTTACTCAGGACATGAAAATGGCGGCTTGGGATTAACCCAAGGCAGAATGACACCTCAGAAGGTTTTGTGGTTTTTTGAATGTCTGGAAACCCTTCAAAGGGCACACCAACTCGCAGAGAGTTAGGGTAATACTAAAGCAACACAGAAATACTGAGCAAGAACAATACTAGCTCCTTCCCAGAGGTGTTTGTGGGGAATGACACGTCTGTGTGTGGTCACTGGTGGCCCCTCTCCCACTGAGGGTGAGACACCGTGGTTTGCAGCTGCCACGGAGGTTCAGGCTAGGGAGTGAGGGTGCAGAGCTAACATGAGGCAGAAGCACCATTCACAGCCCTATCCACAAGAAAAAATGGGAAATATCACAGTTACTGCAAACTGCGGGCCGCGGGACAGACCTGAGGGTGCCGACCGGGTGGGAGATAAAGGGTTTTGCTCTGTTCTTGTTCCAGTGGAGAATAAACTACCAGGCCGGTTTGGCTGACTTTGGAGAAAAGCCAAGGGTTTAGCCCATGGGGAATAAATTATACGCATAAAATATGAGGCATCAAGTAATGTAATTAGCTCAATTTAGATGCACTATTGACATGACGCTAGTGCTTATTACTAATGAATACACTGGTAGTGAATCATTAATAATGGGAGTATCCAGCTACCGTGCTTATGAATGCTTTATTGTGGAAAGGTGGAAAGTTCATTTAAGCTGTTGGATTTTGTGCGCCAGTTGTTTGCTTCACTTTTCACCTTTTTGATCAGCTATTCTGAATTAGGTTTGTGAACAAAAGAAAAGAATATGAGTTGACTTTTGAAGGAAATTGGGTGTCAAGGGTAATGAGAATATCTTGAATACCTTCACTACATTTTTTTTGCACCACACTTCCAGTTAAGTGCCAGGGAAGGTGGGCAGAAATCTAGAAAAAATGTGAGTAAGAAATAAGCAGACCTAGCAGAGGATATGCTGGAAGAAGAGCATTTAAAGATTCAGAGGAGAAGGAGACATTTTCAGGGATTTGCAAAGCTACAAAGACAGCCGCAGAGGTGTGGAAGTATGAAATAAAATGGCTGCAGGGGGTCTGCCTCACTGCATGGGCCGTATCCCGAGCCTCACTAAGGCTTTCATCCTAAAAAACAGATCTTCTCAAACAGCTGCACTTGTGGGAACGGGGACTTTGAGCAGGGACACTCCACAGACGTGCTGCGTGACGTGGGGTGTAAGGAAGGGCTCAGGTTTTGTCCAAGCCTTGTGAGAGTTCATTAAACTTCAGCCGCGGCTTCTGGCGCCAGAGGGTTAATAGCAATCCCTGGCCTGGCAAACTGGTGGTTTCGGGGCAGCTCTGGTTTTTAAGGCAGAGCTCAGGGAGGACTGGAAGCCTTCACAGTGGTGCCTGGGGCTGGGCAGACAAAATAGCTCCTGCTTTTCTCAGGAGGGCACCAGCACCGCCAGCAAACCCGGTCCATTGTAGTCTGATGTTTTGCTCCTCACCAGAGACCAGATAGACCCAGATAGCTGGATTCGGGGAGTGATCCGTGTTTCAGGCCTCTCTCAGGACTTGCTGCTACATCCTGGGATAGTTGCTATTTAGTGAAATATATCAGGGACTCCAGGTGCATCAAAACTGCATGGATAACAAGCTTTGTATTGGACACTCTAGTTGGAGCCTCACCCAAACCACAATATTTTACAACCTGTTTGGAATCCAAGCAGTAGGATGCAGAGATGTGGGGTCTTGTGACAAGCTGGCTCAGCTTCTGGTTTTGAAGCAATTCAGCTGATGGGATTTTGCAAGCCCTGGATTGCATACCCCTTGTTATGCCCTTGTTAATTGACTGAAGCTTTGCTAATATCAACATTTTCCCATGCAAAAAGGAACGTGTTGTTGAAAAACACATCTGCCTTATAGGAAATAAAGTTTTCAATTAAAAATTGAATTTAAAAATTGAATTTAAATAGAAAAGTATCATTTCTCTAAATTTTGGGGTATTCAATGTTACTTTGTCAGTTCAGAGCCCGAGCATCTGAACAAGCACCCACAGAGACTCTCCCCATGCAACCACAGTGCAACCTCCAGCAGCGATTTTGCATTTTCAAACCAGCCCCAAAATCTACCCTGGATTTCCCAGTTCCATTCTCCTAGGTACTTCCGTAGTACTTAAGACAAAGTTTCCTGTGAAGAGGTTGCATGAAGGATGTCCGATGAATAAAAATTGTATAAATACCATCTTAAAAAGAAGAGTTGTCTCTAACAACTCTAACAACTTAATTAATGGAAGATCTCCCTTTAATGGGGATGCCCCAGGCACAAAATGAATAGCTCTGAGCAAGATGACTTGTAGAAGCTTTTGTTTTACATAGCCCCACATCTTTTGTTAAATTTCCAGCTGAAAAGCAAACAACTCCGTCATGAAGGCAAAATTTACTCTTATGTTTCAGTTTGTGCATTGTTTTTTCCCCTGAGATTCACCAGTTGAACATTACATTTGTTTGGAGGTAAACATTTTACGAGTTTACAGTCACATTTTGTTCTGAATTCCTAAGTATGGATCTGATTTGTGTGAACAGGATTGTATCTCTGCTGCAAACTCACCACCCTGAAAGGACAAACTGGTCAGGATGTTTCATGACCTTGACCTTCTGAACTCGCTTTATTAGTCTGCAGAACCAAAACCCAAAATAAATGTACTCAGACTTGCTTGGCCTTTTCAGCTCACACCCTGCACCCTGCACAGCTCCTTTTGCATCAATTTTTCTCCTCTTTCTTAATCCAGAATAGTCATGTGAGCCATAGGAATCCACTAACCCTTGATGTACCAGATTGTATCAAACTATTTTGACAAAAGTGGCAGGTTTTTAAACACAGTGGACCCCAAAATCACGCAGTATTTATGATTTATGAACTGAAACAGTTCCTCTTGTAGAGATCATTTGCTTATGAGTAAAACAACAACTTGTAGAAAGACTATCCTCTGAAAAAAAGTGGAACTGTAAGTGAACATGTGGTGCATTTTTTTTCATAGATTATGTATTAGTTTAGCACACTATATGAATTTGTAAAGGAAAATAAATAGACTTTAGGAAGCAAGCATTACTTGTAAGCTAGATGATTTCTGTGTGTGCTCTCCTGGGTTCTCTTTCTTTCTTGAGTTACAATATCTTAGAGGAGACTGCAAGTGATTCCCAGCTCAAAAGGCAGCCACAGAGGGTGCAGTATTTCTCCTGGAAGCCAGATTTTCAGTTTTCTGGCGTGCTGTACATCAGGCAGAGCGTTACAATCTGGACTGCAGCTGATAAAAATGGGAGTCTTCCTCTCCTTATAAACTGTATGCACATTTGCTAGCACTTGCTATGATTTTCCCCAGCAGACTATTCCTGTGTGAAGACGCAATAAAAGGTCCCAAATTTCCCATCAGATATGGGTGTATGGAGCCTGAAACCCAACAAGGCTCTGCACAGACTACAGCCCTGTATCCACCCCACGATGGCTCAGGTTTCAGGATCAATGCTCTAATTATTGCAAACTTGAAAAGTATGCTAAAAAAATGGTTTTTGCCAAATAGAGGAGAAGGAAATGGAAAAGCCATTTCCAGTGTGAACAGACATGTCTATGCCATAAAGACAATTGGGGTTAGTTTCAACAGAGTTGTCAACTGTCACTGTCAACCCTGGGAGTGTTTAATCATTGCAGTAGTGATATATCCTTCAGTATGGGAGGTGCTATTAAGGTGTTGTATTTCCTTCTAAAAGCTTCTAACAATCTCCTTTCTTAGAATGACTGCCCTGGTGTTACAGTCAGTAGTTAGGAGCAAGCAGAGTACTTTCCATCCAGTATTCAGATTTTCAGTGGGTATTTTCTGCCACTTGGGTCATGACACAGGAGGGCTGTGTCTCCCCAATTTTGCCCTTGTTTTTCTTCCAGACTTCTTGCCTTCCTAGTCTCAGTTCTTGTTTATCCACGTTCTGCTCCCCAAATGCCAAATATTTCCACTCCATGCACCCAGATGAGCTTTACAGCATGTGCACAGTAAATCCAATACTTCTATGTCACATTAGACCTACTGCACATGTGCACATACTATGTGTATGGTAAACGTGCAGAGAGTCTGATGCTTATTTAAAACAGTATGGTCCTGCATGCAGCACTTCACAGCCCATGCACACGTATTTCTTCACAGCCAATCCTTGACTACAGCATGCCTTCCCCCTTCTCCCATCCTGCTATCCACAGGGGGACAATTTTCATAAAAGCTGTTTCCATTCTGGACCCCTGTGGAAGACAGTGTGTTGTATGCTGAGTTGCTGTGACAGCCCGGCTGGAAACATGGTAGGGCAGGGCTGTAGGCTATTTTGAGCTTTTATAAAGACTTGGGTGTCTGAACATGAGCTTCAGAAAAATCTGGGCCCAACAGCAGATCCTGAAACATTTGAAAATCTGGATCGCAGTGTGTGTTCTTTCGTCTGCTCAGCAATATGCTTTGAACAGAAAATTGAATAGCAATATTGGAAAGAAGATTGATTTCAGCTCTTCAGTAGCACCAGCTGAGCGGCCGGCTGGCATGGCCAGGGTCTCCCTCCCGGGGGAGGTGACTCCCCTCCGCCCCCACCCCGCTCTGCCGCAGCTGCTCGGGGGCCGGCAGAGCCCCGCGGGGGCTGCATGCCCGACCGCTGCGATGCCGCATAACTGGAGATCCTCTGGCGCACCCCACCCTGCCACGTCCCCGCGCTGCCACCCTGCCACGGCTAGGGCTTGTGGCATGGCATCGGCGGGCTTGCTGGAAGAAAGCCCTACGGTAGCGCTTGACTCGTCTTTGCAGACCTGCTTATCTCTGGCAATTTATCTGTAATGCCTCAAAAAACTATGTATTTAAATAATTTGTATATATATTACTCACTCTGTTCAGTAACTATGTAGAGGATCTGAGAAATATCCACCAAACTGACAAGTGCAACAACCCTTAAATCTCAGTTTAATAAATTTGGCAAAGAATTGGCTACAGGGTGATTTCAGAGCTGCGTTCACCACGTTACGTTTCAGCACAAGGCGCATAAAGGTTCACACTTCTGCATAAAATTCTTTGGGTTTTGTAATCACGTGCTGAAAGGTGGGCCAGGCTACTGACAGCAGAGTTTGGCTGCTTGGCTGCAGCCGTAAATAGTGCTGTATGGTTTCCTACAGGAGACAGTTTACTACCCACAACACCTGTACAAATCACAGACGTGCATATTTTTCAATCATTCGCTGAATATCTCACATACTACAGAAACCAGCGTCTGTATTGAGGATACTGTAAATTATAAATTACTACTTAATAATCTTGTGAAAAGAGAAAGACTTCTCCCCCTCCCCCATTTTTGAGGGGTCTTTTGTAGCTAGTTACTGTGGTCTGATAATATAGAATTCTGTGTATGTTATGAATATGTTCATATATTTTGAGGGACAGCTGCAATTATTCAGTGGCTTTCTCATTTAGATTTTCGTTGGTGAATATTGTTAATATTAATTTATGTGCATGTGAAAGGTGAATATTAAGGTAAGTAAGTCAAGTGTCTTGGAGTTTTATATTTGAGAACTTTAATATATTTCTTCATAATTTCAAAAAGCTA
>NW_009195018.1:23268-23577 GCF_000690835.1 Fulmarus glacialis | reverse complement strand
TCCACCCTCCCACCGCCCCCCAGATTTGCCAACATCTTGTGCTCTTCACTACTCATGGTAATTCACTTTGAGTGAAGAAGGTGGATTTCTAAATAAGAGGAAGCCTATGCCATGGTTTTGCGATAGAATAACATCCAATCTTCAGAAAAACACAGGTAAGCTCACACAAATTGGTGAGCTCTACTTCTGTAATGTCTGTTCAGTAATGCAATGGCTCTCCAGCTCATTTTTCTTGTGGCATAGCTTAGCTCCATTGAAAGCACACTTTTCAGTCAAATGAAAATTTGACAGCCTAACTGATTTTTATTT
>NW_009195018.1:12575-23208 GCF_000690835.1 Fulmarus glacialis | reverse complement strand
GTGAAATGAAAATTTGACAGTGTAACTGATTTTTATTTTATTTACTTTTATTTTATTTATTTTATTTATTTAATATTCCCTCTGTTCTTCTTTGTCTCTTCTTCTTTTAATCGCTCCTCAGCACCTGAAAAATGGGATAATATTTATGTTTGAGCTAAACTCTCAAACCCATCATGTTCAAATTGTTTTGAATTTGGGGAAAATTATTTCGCACAGGCCAGCAAACATGGCTGCCCTGCAGAAGTGCCTGAAATTACCCATGATAATTGTTTTCATATTATCTCTACTGTAACTCTACAGTGATATATTTACTGCCTGTTCTGGCAGAGATACAGCAGCGCTATGCGGGCAAGTACATGGCAGACATTCCTGTGTTTGTAATTATGGTTCCTTGCACATACCAGATGAACTGAAGCATGGCACAAGTGCCTGTGTGTTTCTTCAGTCTAAATCCGTACACTTGCTCTAAGCTTTCACCACTTTGGCAGAGAAATCTCTTGTATTCAGCCTTTCGTCTTTAGCATATAGAAATTTTTATTAAATTACAAGAGTGATGAAATGTTGAGACCATCTTCTGCACATCTGATACAAATCAAGAGGCCAAATTTTTACTCATATGAGCAGTTCAATTAATTTCAATGAGATCATTTCTATGGGCATAGTGGATAAATATTAGCAAAAATTGAGACTTGACGTTTTTGTTACATTTGTTATGAGTGAATGTGACATAGCTGCAAAACTGGGAAGTGAACCTAGTGAAACTGTAAAGTACCACAAAGGGTACTACCAGGGAAATCCTGGTTCCAATGAAATTAATGGGAAACCTGATGTATAGGACAAGCATCAGAAATATGGTGTATAACCACAAGAATTCTCAGGCATATGCTCTTAGTTAAACAGTTTAGAAATTTTACTTCTTACATAAAATCTAATATTAAGAATATTTGTGTTAGTTTAGAACTCAAATAATTTGAAGAGCTCTTCATTTCAACAGATCACCTTTCACACGGTGGGTTTTCTTATTTGTGGTAGAGGACTAAAATTTGTTTCCACTGAAGAACATAATTGTGTTCTGTGTGAAGTATTGTAGGTGAATTGGGAGTATGTGATATTTTTTCTAATTAAAGCCAGGCTTTTGCCTAATTACATCTGAGTAAGGATTTCAAAACTTGGGTCTGACAGATTTTCTGTGTGTGATAATTTTATTGTGGCAAATAAATTAGATTCAGTCTTATGAAGCTACATTCGTTGCAAGATGGGAAAACAGGACCGGGCCAAGACAACTTCATCTTTACAACAGCTGGAAACTCCTTGTGAAATTTAGTAGTCTCAGAAATATTTCGAAATAACCTCTGAGTGCCTGTGTCCAGACTGAGCTGGAAGCTGGAATGGTAGATCAGAGTTGCCCCCAGATTTTCCAGCTATATCCCTTGTCTTCAGCTGGGGCTTCTGCAGAAAAGCCCTGGGGATTGGATTTAGGAAAAACATATGATATTCATATATGTTGGAGCCTATAGAAAAAAAGACTGCTATGCTTGTTATATACCAATGCATTCTGAAAAGTATTTGAGTTCTCCTTTCAATAACCAGCCAGAAAATATTTACAATTATTTTAAGTTCCCCATAGTCTAAACAAATTTACTCATTAAAAACAACTGAGGAATAAAAACAAACATACCCAACCATGTAAACCAAATGCAAAAATCTGCCAGTCATTTGTGAAAATGGTTTTGATTTGACTATAGCTAAATTGGTGGGGTGTTATTTTCCCTCAGTATGACTGATGTGGTTTTACATAAAGGGTTTAATAAAATAGGTGGCATTAGTGAAATGCAAAAAAATGTGTCAAGGATGTTATTTTCACCTAACAATACTGAGAGGAAAAAGCAATAGGCACTGTGGATTTTTTTAAACCAAATATACTCTGTGCCATCTCTTGTGAGAGGAAATCCAGAGCTACAGTGATAAATGCTCAGTGATAAATGCTCAGTTACTTACAAAAATAAGTAACATAAATTGTACTCTAATATTCTGCTTTTCCTATAGTACACATACAGCTCTCTCTGAGCCTGAGCACACCATGACAATACTATGAGGGTTTCCAGCAATCTTGATTCTGTAAAGCACAAATTTTATCAGCAGTAGAAAATACATCTCCCACAGGTATCTCTCCAGGAATAAATAACCATTTTTTTTTTCTTACAGCTTTGTCAGTAATTTTATCTGTGTGTGAATTGCAATATAGTTCTCTGATTCATGGCAGAGAGAGAATTTTGTTGTTACAACAGGTTCATTAAATGACATCTCGTTATTTGTTGCTGGACCAAAAGTAAGTACCATTTTTGGTAATTGTTTCCTAAATACGAATATCGCATCTCAAATTTATATCAAAACCTCATTTTGAGTAACATCAATTCAAAATGTTGCAATTCAAACCTTTAGTTCAAAAAAACCCCATATTGTTTCCAATTTGCTCAGCAAAAATACCATTTAAACATAATGAGTTTCAATATTTCCTAGCAAATATTTTTCATGTCAGCAAAACACCGTATTCTGTGGTGCAAATGTATTGGCAAAAATCTTTGTATTTAGCACATTTCCCACAAAATGAAATGCCAATTTGGGCTTATTCTATGCCTAGCAACTGCATTTCTATAACTTTGTGGCTTTCATTATACTTTTCCAGCACAGTATGTTACTCAAATTAGAACAATATTTAATTAAATACATTAACAAACATAGGGGGGCAAGCCTGCACAAATCTGGAACAAGATTCACTGACTTCCAGGGAGTTCGTAAGGATTTACACTATTACTACCAGAGAGCAACATTTGGTCTGCTTCTTTGCTTTATCTGCATATATAATTTATAAGTCTCAAATTTGGACTCTCCCAGCCTCTCCACACATTAATTCCTTTATCTGATCGCGTAACAGTGTCTCAACCTCCTCACTTAGGACACAGGGAGATTTCTGCTGCCACCCGTGCAAAGCCCCGTTGGGCTGTGCTTACACCTGCACCCTTCAGAGCTCGGGAGGAGCGTTGTCGCCACTTCGCAGCCGCCGTTGACCTGCGATGGGCCTGAAAACCAGCGTCTGCTCCACTCTGCAGGCTCTTTGTGTAACCATGGCTTGGACAAAACCTTCACCTCCTCTTCACCCCCACGCCATCCCCTTGGGGTGATTGTGCAAGCAGCCAGCAGCCCGCTCAGCAGCTCTCCTGCGCCTCCGAGACACGCACAGGACAACGGGAAGGCAGTTGCATGTGGATCACAAGGCACTTTGTTGTCCTAATTTGTTCATTTTCAGTGCTGAATTATTAACTAGAGATAAGGGACCGCTTTTCTTCCCTTCACCTCCCCTGCACAGAGCAGTGCGGGGGACCTCCTAAGGAACTGGCTATGGTGACACCGAAACTCTGGCACAACTTCATAGAGCTAGAGAAGAGCTGCCAGCCCATTCACGGAGTTTTGCCCTCCCTGGCCAAACACATGTCCTCCCTTTCCAGAGTAGCTTCTCTCCTAGGGACAGAGAGAAAGCACCAGCGCGCAGGATTTGCTCCGATTCTGCCATCTTGATCCAAATTAAAATCATGGGTGAGGGGATAGCCTCTAACTGCCCCTTTTTAGGCTAGAACGGATTTAGCTGCAATTATGTTTACCGTGTTTTTAAGGAGATTTACATGTGGTTTTCTGCTATGAAAAAGTACATCAGAAAATGTGTAAAATACCACAGCCTGTGAGACAAGCAAATCCTTTCTCCTTCAACGGCATCAATGACTTCCAGCCAAGTTAATGCCCGGTTGCATATGTCTGCAGTAAATCTTCACCTTCTTCAACACCTCCGCGTGATTTGCTCTCTCTAGGTATACTGACACCTTTTCTCATGTGAGAACTTTATGGCTTGATAACCATAAAGGGACAGCTGGCTCAGCAGAGTGGTTACTGCTTACTTTTACCTCCTAGTTAGTAGGAATTTAAATATATAGAAATGCATGTACAATTCTCGCTTGTAACCTGATCTACAGGAAATGTTCCTTTATGTATAACCTTATTACTGTGGGGATACGTGCCTTATATCAGCAGTGGCTTTGTAAGTCCCTTTGTAATAATATAACTGTTAGCAACGGGCTCAGTCTGAACACCCCTGAACTCTGAAAGAGGCTGGATCCAGTCCTCAATCTGAGCCAACTGGTCAGGCCTATTTCCAGCTTCAGCTGCCTCTGTGCACGCTGTACAGAAAAATAAAAGGCATAGGTAGGTATTATTTAGAAAAAAGACCTGTGCTGAAAGTACTTCTGTGGCTGCTTTTATAGATGAGGAAAAGATCAAGGCATTAAAAAGGTTCTCATCATTTCTCCCTTTTCCTTTCTGAGTGTTGTGCTGATGATGTTTAATTTTGGAGGTGATGTGCTAAGAGCCCCATTTGCATGGGGCTGGCATTCCCTGTGATTTCCCATCTGCAGGAGCAGCAGACTGTCTCGTGCTTTACAGAGCAGGCAGACCTGCAAGGACAGTGACTAATTACCTTCATTTGTCATGCTTCCAGGCACCCTTTCAGGTAATCTGATGGAAATCTCCTACTTGTCAGTGGCTCAGGAGTCATTAGTTCACAGGATCACCACAGAAAAGTACTGAGGTTTTGGTATCTATTATTGTTCTGGCTGCTAAGGCACTTAATTACTATAACGCAGAGGGGATAAATTGCACATGTCAATTGCTAATAAAACTTAAGTCTTCAGTATTGCCTTTAGAAATCCTAAATACAACAATAATTTCAGCTTTGCAGTTCCTGTTCCCTCATCTCTGGGATGGGAAAGAATAGACAGTACAGGAGAACTGGTTCCAGGTGGCCAGGAAAGGAAGGATAAGGGAGCAAGCAGCAGCATCACCATGTCCGACCTGGGCAACCTGTTGCTATTGAACTGCTTTCCTTTAGCTTCCCAGCAGCGTTAAGGCATCCCTGTGTATGGGCTTTTCCACAAGGGAAGAGGTGGGGACCAGACACCGCCTCTCGCCCGTGAGCCGCTGCCAGAGCTTTTCCTCCCCTCACGTTGTTGAAGAGAGGACCTGGCCACGAGGAAGGTGTTTAGCAGAGCCATAAAAATTGCCCTTCTTCTCCCGGGTGAGCAAAGGCACATGCACAGGAAGGGGACAGTGGCTGGAGCGCGTCCACCATGGCTCCCTCAGCACGAGAAAAGCTTTTCACTGTCACTACCTTTCGGCTGGCTGAACCCTGGGGAATCTTTTAGGAAAAAAAAGTTGGAGGAAATGAGATGGAATAGCTAGAAACAGCAGTTGTCATCTTTCTCAGAAGTCGGAAAGCCCACCAACTCTCCCAGCAATTGCAAGGACACCCCATAGTACGGTAACAAAAAGCTGTCTTTGCTTGATGGTTTCTATGGAGAAAATTCCTACAGCTGGGCTGCCCTGATGTTGTTTTGAGAAGTTTCTTAAAAATTACCTTTTTCTGCCAAATTAGTGGTACCTCTTCTCAAAGCTTGTCATTTGCCAGCATGTTTTCTTTTCAGTTCAAGATGTGAAAAATATTCTTCCTTACTTTTATACACCTCTCTATTAAATTCTTCCCAATTCATGGGATGTGCCTTAAGTTCTGTAATATGAAATTCCCAATTATTTCATTAAAATTTTAATGCTTGTGCTCCTCCCTTGGTAAAAGTCACAATGCTCTACCCAGACCCCGGGACTCCTGATCAGTTTTTTTTTCCCTAACTGAACAAAATGTTACCCTGCAATTCCAAGCACTTAAGAAAAATGTTTGTGCACTTGGCGGGAGACTAGATTCATTTGTGCAGAAGGCACCTTCCCTTCCTCTGTTCCTAACTCTTTTGTTGTCTTTTTCAAAATTGACTCAAGACAAGAGTTAATCTTTAGGTAGGGAGAGTTGTATTTTATTGTGCTCGTTCTCTATACCATTAATTTGAACTTTAATCCCATGATTTGAGCACAAAAATCTTATGCATGGAAAGATGTCAGTTTTCAGGCATGAAAATGAAACAGTAAAAAATATTTTTTTTTCCAATTTCAATACTCCACAAGAGAAAAAAACTCAATAAAATTAATTATTGTTTAGACAGAGATTTTATTTTCCTATTTGGTACATTCTTGGAATGGAAAATGTTGAATTGGTCCATTGACTTAAGATCTGAAATTTCCTTTATTTAATGTCCTAGAGCTCTGCTAAATATTTTTCAGCCAGATCAGTAGCAGTGTAAGTCTATGGTTTTGCTAGTCATATGGTGTATGGTATTGTGTTACCTCAATGATATATTTTGAATCCCACACACATCCATTACTGTACAATGGGCAAGCACTTTCTTTTGGCTATGCTCTCTTAGATATTTCCTTACACTTGACTGACATCCTCAAATACTTATTCTGTTTGTTAAATACATATTTATAATTTAATAATTCATTCCAAGAATGATCACTTAAAGCATCAGGTACTTGGAAAGTTTGCAGAGCAAAGCCAGTGCATACTTGTACACATTTCATGATCGTTTGCCAACATATACCGTATTTTCCTTGACCCATTCCTTGCTTTTACAGTTTAAAGCAGAGCTTTCCTGAAATAAATGTTTCTTTTTAGGGTCACTTCATAATTTGGAATGTAATCACTCAGACTACAGCTATCGGCTCTGTCTTATTCAAGTTCTGTACCTACAATCAGAACCTGAGTCCAGTCAAGTATCAGAGCTCATGACTGTCTCCCAAACTCTTTGGGGCTCACACCTTGCTGATTTTCCATTCACTGAGTGGGCAAGAAGTGTTTGTGTCAATACTGTCCTACATTCCCTAGTGATTATTCTAATGCAATACAATTTATATTAAGGCTCTATAGTTCCCAAGCTTTTATATAGGAAAGAAAAATTGCAGCATTATTCACGCTACTGATATGCCTTAGAATGGTGACAGGAATATAAGATCAACAGAAGCCAATGAAAAAATTCCACTTCCTGGGCTGAGAGAGGGAAAAAGTCTATGGTACGTAATTATTTCTACAATTCATTTAGAAAGATATTTTACTATGATCTGACCTGTTTTCTCTTTGATACAGATGAAACTCCTAAAAAAAGCTGAAGCGAGATTACCAGTGACAAGGAAAAAAAATCAATATGTGCAACATGAGACTGTAGTAAAAGTCTTTTCCAAATCTGTATTTTACCTAACTTAATGAACTTTTCTTGAATGTCACTGGAATGTGCATTCATAATAGTTCGCAGCAAGAAACAGAAGGTAGAAGGCTTTCTGTGTGATTTTATGGACTAGTCAAAGTTTCACCGATTTTGGAAGGCCCTTACATCCTGCTCTCCCGCCTGCCATTCCAGAAACTGTCCCACACAATTGCGTGACATCTCACGCAGTGTTATGCCAGATGTTCAGTGGGGCAAGAGGGCCTTTGCCTATCTGGCTATGCAGGAAAGTTCAGCTCTGAAGGGGAAAGGAGAGATGTCTCTTTTGGCCATTTAATCATCTTGTACATGAAAAAGGTTGTTTGAAATGTCTCAGAGTGGTTCCAGTTGTTAGAAGGAGTTTTAGGAAAGATGGATTAGTGGATATAACCGAGGTAATAACTGATCCAAACTGTACTTTATCCCTGAGGTAGGTCTACAACTTATCAAAGCAAGCATACGTTTACAGGTGATAACACCTTAAAACTCTTCACTTTTTCTGCATGTAGACGTGACTCTAAAGGTGAATACATTTGGCCTGATTCCAGAATCCTGACAGGCACAAAGGGAAGGCAAACTCGTGGCTTTCATGTAAGTAGTAGTGCTAGTCAGGGTTTGGGTGGAGGTGGCGGGGGGAGGCAGGTTTTGTTTTTATTTTTGTAACAGAGGCCTAGGGTAATTCTCCTGATAGGAAGAAGTGTGTCCGTTCCAGCTGGGCTGAGCCAGGCGGACGCTGCATTTTGTTTTCCTGGCGAGAAGCGGTGATGGCTCGCCACATCTGCTGCCCCAGGAAGGGTTAGAGACACAGGTCGTGCTGCGGAAAGGCGGGAGGCAGCATGTGCTCAGGACCGGGATGCAGCCAGGGAATCCCACCCAGGGACCGCCGACTACGCGGTTCTGGCTGGCAGCAAGGTCAAAGATCCTGGAGACACAGACCGTCACTGATGGTTTGATTTAAATTCATCTGTCTGGGCAACTTCTTAGGCAATTAGCTGTGCCTTGTGGGTAATCCACAGATATATCCCTATGACCCACGGGGCTGAGATTAAGAAGTATAAAATGATTTCTTCAGGCTGGAAAATAAAAGCCTGAAGCCATGTGAATATCTGCAGAGATTGTGTTTCAGGGCACAGATTATGTCAGTAATCATTAATGTGCTACCTTTAGGTATTGCAAGAAAATTTTCCAGTGTAGAGAAGAATTAGCGAGGTTAACTTCTTAGTGCTGGGAAATTACCAAGAAAAAAATAAATCAGCAAATACCTGTAAACACTCCTAATCTGCAGGTGAGATATCCCAAAACCACCTGTTGGATGAAAAAAAACACAGCTATGAGAGAGTTCCACTCAAATTACAATGTAAAAAATAAAGAATGAGTCTGTGTGACTGACTGTACCCTTTTTAGCATTGCAAACCCCAGAAAATTAAATTGATTTGACCTGATTCTATGATTTGTGTTATTTTTCAAACACATCTTTTTCTTGCTAAGAACATTTTTTCAGGAGTTTGTTCATCAAATTGCAATTATTTTAACATTATGAACCATGAGCCATCACTAGGTTGACCACAGATTTATTACTGTGATAGGCAAATAAAGCAAGTGCAGCAGCTTCCAGTGGGTTCTGCTATCCCTGGAACTGGTTTGCAGCCGGGATGCTCCCTTCACTGCAGTGGAGTAATGCTGGAGCAGACTTTCACCAGCAGCTCCCGTTGCTCGGCGTCTGCGGCTACGCGGGTCCCCACTGATGTAGTAGGGCTCTGTGATGGTGGGTCAATCCCAGAGAGTTACTGCTGCGGGAAGGAGACCTCCCAGTACAGCAAGCACGGTCTGAGCAATTCCTTGGGAGAGTTCCTTAGCATTGCTTTAGCTTCTTGTAGATTTTTTTTTAAATGTTCACAAAACAGCTGAAGGGACCTCTCTGGAGATAGCCAAGTCCAACCCCCTCCTACAAATGGTGTAGTCAGACTTTACTGTCCCTTTCCATAAATATCTGCTTTGAGATGCTTTGAATTAAATCATACAGAAGAAATCTACAAAAGCTGTTAAAATCAACCAAAGCTGTTAAATATCTGCTTTCAGATGCTTCGGTTCACCAGCTGAACAGCTCACCGGCTGTAAACAAGTGACATTTTGGGAACTCGGGAAGATCTGAATGACTTGACTTTTGGCTTGTGCAGGCATGAAGAACATATTTACTCAAAAGGGGGAAGACTGGCTTCTCTCATGGAAGAAGCTCATTGAGGCCTGAGGCAAAGGTACATCAAAGCATGGGCAGGACATCAAGTACACGAGCGCTGCCATTGACTTCAGTGGGACTGCTCCCGAGCTGAGGGTGAAACCAACAGTTAAATGCTTTCCTGGGTTTGTGCTTTACCTTGCACAGATTTTTAAGGCGTAATTTCAGAGATATGGTTCATTTTTTTAAGCATTAAACAATACTTCATGCTATTGCAGGCTAATGTAACGAGACGGGTTCACTTTATACAGTAAATTAAAAAATAAATGTGTCCTCAGTTTTCACCTGAAGTTGACATTTCCCTTGCTCTCTTTGTGTATAAATTGCAAAGTGGTAGCCTAAGGGAAGGCATTTGAAGAATTCTGTGTTTATAAATGGTCTATATTATATTTTATATATATAGGCAGCAGCTATAGTCTCCACTGCTAGGCCAGAGGGGAAGGCAATGGTTTCCTGCATCATGGAGCCGCAGCTCCTGTCTGTAAGCAGGTACACAAAGCTCCCTTTAACTGGCTCGAAAGGAGCGGTGAGATGAAACATGCCCACTGATGGTTAACAGATCTGTCCCTCAAGACTGCTTTTCGCCGAACATGGCATTTGTTTACACTCTGCTAAAGCTTTTAGCATTTTCGGGCCTATAAGAGGATTTGGCTGGTAGCCCTGCTGTTGATTGTCATATTCCCTAGCTAGAAATGTCAGTTACCACTTCTCTTTCTTCTTCCGTTCATTAAACTTTTTGTATATTTTCTCTATCTTTCCCAGGAATTAGTGATGACATGTGCCATTTGCATATTACTGTAGTTCTTCCAGGGGATGTGAGTGCATACAGAGCTTGCAGCTTTTAACCCACTAGGGATTCAGGGGACCAGGAGTGACATAATATCATCTGAATATTATTTGTAGCATCTTGTCTCTAGAAAAAACTAGTGAAAAAAAAAGAGCTGTTCAGCTGGAACTGAATATGCACACATTTTGCTTTTCTTTCATGACCTACCACTGAGCATTTTCTCTGCAGATGACAGGAAGATATTTCTGGAAATCTATCACAGCATAACTGACTGGAAGGATCTCACAGCTAAAATTAGCACCCTTTTATTACCGTGTGGCACTGAGTCATCAGTAAGGCCACACAGCTGATTTCTCAGATTTGCCATTGAAGAACCCGCGCAGGTCATTGCTTCACTATCAGGGGCTTTCTCTGCTTCTT